>NC_090709.1:23905746-24068246 GCF_040954835.1 Lepisosteus oculatus | reverse complement strand
TCACCTCTTTTACGACGCTGCTTTTTTTCCCTTGCGTTTTTCTCTTCTTCCCACGTTCTCTATCTTCACTGCCTTCGTCCCCGCTCTATTTCACTTCAGCCTTTCACTCTTGCTTCCTTCCAATGAGGACGGAGCTGCGGGAGAAAGGGCGCTACAGAGGATCGCTGTGGAGAGCTGCTGCTGTGCTTTGACATCTGAGCTCTGTGGAAAACGATCTCAATACAATTCTGAAAAACGCGACTCTCCGAACGCCAGCCGAACAAGTCTCCACAGCCGAAGCGCTGTGTCTCTTTTCAGCTGGCGATAAACCTTTCCTCGATCCTTTGCGGACTTGTTAAACTGTTCCTGATCAGAATAAAAAACGCTCACGCTAATACACAAGCACCCGTGTCTCGCCAAAGCTGACAAATAAACAGACGGACAAGCCGCACTGCACGTGTGAACAGGGGAATGAGCGAGCGAGCGGGGATAGGGCGCCTCCTGCGCTTAAAAGCTTACAGCACCTGGTATTCCCAGGCGGTCTCCCATCCAAGTACTAACCAGGCCCATCCCTGTTTAGCTTCCGAGATCAGACGAGATCAGGCGTGCTCAAGGGGGTGTGGCCGTAAGCGAGAGCAAGGCTCGCTGGCACCCTTCTTATTGAGAGGACAACTCCGTCACCTCTTTTACGACGCTGCTTTTTTTCCCTTGCGTTTTTCTCTTCTTCCCACGTTCTCTATCTTCACTGCCTTCGTCCCCGCTCTATTTCACTTCAGCCTTTCACTCTTGCTTCCTTCCAATGAGGACGGAGCTGCGGGAGAAAGGGCGCTATAGAGGATCGCTGTGGAGAGCTGCTGCTGTGCTTTGACATCTGAGCTCTGTGGAAAACGATCTCAATACAATTCTGAAAAACGCGACTCTCCGAACGCCAGCCGAACAAGTCTCCACAGCCGAAGCGCTGTGTCTCTTTTCAGCTGGCGATAAACCTTTCCTCGATTCTTTGCGGACTTGTTAAACTGTTCCTGATCAGAATAAAAAACGCTCACGCTAATACACAAGCACCCGTGTCTCGCCAAAGCTGACAAATAAACAGACGGACAAGCCGCACTGCACGTGTGAACAGGGGAATGAGCGAGCGAGCGGGGATAGGGCGCCTCCTGCGCTTAAAAGCTTACAGCACCTGGTATTCCCAGGCGGTCTCCCATCCAAGTACTAACCAGGCCCATCCCTGTTTAGCTTCCGAGATCAGACGAGATCAGGCGTGCTCAAGGGGGTGTGGCTGTAAGAGCGAGCAAGGCTCGCTGGCACCCTTCTTATTGAGAGGACAGCTCCGTCACCTCTTTTACGACGCTGCTCTTTTTCCCTTGCGTTTTTCTCTTCTTCCCACGTTCTCTCTCTTCACTGCCTTCGTCCCCGCTCTATTTCACTTCAGCCTTTCACTCTTGCTTCCTTCCAATGAGGACGGAGCTGCGGGAGAAAGGGCGCTATAGAGGATCGCTGTGGAGAGCTGCTGCTGTGTTTTGACATCTGAGCTCTGTGGAAAACGATCTCAATACAATTCTGAAAAACGCGACTCTCCGAACGTCAGCCGAACAAGTCTCCACAGCCGAAGTGCTGTGTCTCTTTTCAGCTGGCGATAAACCTTTCCTCGATCCTTTGCGGACTTGTAAAACTGTTCCTGATCAGAATAAAAAACGCTCACGCTAATACACAAGCACCCGTGTCTCGCCAAAGCTGACAAATAAACAGACGGACAAGCCGCACTGCACGTGTGAACAGGGGAATGAGCGAGCGAGCGGGGATAGGGCGCCTCCTGCGCTTAAAAGCTTACAGCACCTGGTATTCCCAGGCGGTCTCCCATCCAAGTACTAACCAGGCCCATCCCTGTTTAGCTTCCGAGATCAGACGAGATCAGGCGTGCTCAAGGGGGTGTGGCCGTAAGCGAGAGCAAGGCTCGCTGGCACCCTTCTTATTGAGAGGACAGCTCCGTCACCTCTTTTACGACGCTGCTTTTTTTCCCTTGCGTTTTTCTCTTCTTCCCACGTTCTCTCTCTTCACTGCCTTCGTCCCCGCTCTATTTCACTTCAGCCTTTCACTCTTGCTTCCTTCCAATGAGGACGGAGCTGCGGGAGAAAGGGCGTTATAGAGGATCGCTGTGGAGAGCTGCTGCTGTGCTTTGACATCTGAGCTCTGTGGAAAACGATCTCAATACAATTCTGAAAAACGCGACTCTCCGAACGCCAGCCGAACAAGTCTCCACAGCCGAAGCGCTGTGTCTCTTTTCAGCTGGCGATAAACCTTTCCTCGATCCTTTGCGGACTTGTAAAACTGTTCCTGATCAGAATAAAAAACGCTCACGCTAATACACAAGCACCCGTGTCTCGCCAAAGCTGACAAATAAACAGACGGACAAGCCGCACTGCACGTGTGAACAGGGGAATGAGCGAGCGAGCGGGGATAGGGCGCCTCCTGCGCTTAAAAGCTTACAGCACCTGGTATTCCCAGGCGGTCTCCCATCCAAGTACTAACCAGGCCCATCCCTGTTTAGCTTCCGAGATCAGACGAGATCAGGCGTGCTCAAGGGGGTGTGGCCGTAAGCAAGAGCAAGGCTCGCTGGCACCCTTCTTATTGAGAGGACAACTCCGTCACCTCTTTTACGACGCTGCTTTTTTTCCCTTGCGTTTTTCTCTTCTTCCCACGTTCTCTCTCTTCACTGCCTTCGTCCCCGCTCTATTTCACTTCAGCCTTTCACTCTTGCTTCCTTCCAATGAGGACGGAGCTGCGGGAGAAAGGGCGCTATAGAGGATCGCTGTGGAGAGCTGCTGCTGTGCTTTGACATCTGAGCTCTGTGGAAAACGATCTCAATACAATTCTGAAAAACGCGACTGTCCGAACGCCAGCCGAACAAGTCTCCACAGCCGAAGCGCTGTGTCTCTTTTCAGCTGGCGATAAACCTTTCCTCGATCCTTTGCTGACTTGTAAAACTGTTCCTGATCAGAATAAAAAACGCTCACGCTAATACACAAGCACCCGTGTCTCGCCAAAGCTGACAAATAAACAGACGGACAAGCCGCACTGCACGTGTGAACAGGGGAATGAGCGAGCGAGCGGGGATAGGGCGCCTCCTGCGCTTAAAAGCTTACAGCACCTGGTATTCCCAGGCGGTCTCCCATCCAAGTACTAACCAGACCCATCCCTGTTTAGCTTCCGAGATCAGACGAGATCAGGCGTGCTCAAGGGGGTGTGGCCATAAGCGAGAGCAAGGCTCGCTGGCACCCTTCTTATTGAGAGGACAGCTCCGTCACCTCTTTTACGACGCTGCTTTTTTCCCTTGCGTTTTTCTCTTCTTTCCACGTTCTCTCTCTTCACTGCCTTCGTCCCCGCTCTATTTCACTTCAGCCTTTCACTCTTGCTTCCTTCCAATGAGGACGGAGCTGCGGGAGAAAGGGCGCTATAGAGGATCGCTGTGGAGAGCTGCTGCTGTGCTTTGACATCTGAGCTCTGTGGAAAACGATCTCAATACAATTCTGAAAAACGCGACTCTCCGAACGCCAGCCGAACAAGTCTCCACAGCCGAAGCGCTGTGTCTCTATTCAGCTGGCGATAAACCTTCCCTCGATTCTTTGCGGACTTGTTAAACTGTTCCTGATCAGAATAAAAAACGCTCACGCTAATACACAAGCACCCGTGTCTCGCCAAAGCTGACAAATAAACAGACGGACAAGCCGCACTGCACGTGTGAACAGGGGAATGAGCGAGCGAGCGGGGATAGGGCGCCTCCTGCGCTTAAAAGCTTACAGCACCTGGTATTCCCAGGCGGTCTCCCATCCAAGTACTAACCAGGCCCATCCCTGTTTAGCTTCCGAGATCAGACGAGATCAGGCGTGCTCAAGGGGGTGTGGCCGTAAGCGAGAGCAAAGCTCGCTGGCACCCTTCTTATTGAGAGGACAGCTCCGTCACCTCTTTTACGACGCTGCTTTTTTTCTCTTGCGTTTTTCTCTTCTTCCCACGTTCTCTCTCTTCACTGCCTTCGTCCCCGCTCTATTTCACTTCAGCCTTTCACTCTTGCTTCCTTCCAATGAGGACGGAGCTGCGGGAGAAAGGGCGCTATAGAGTATCGCTGTGGAGAGCTGCTGCTGTGCTTTGACATCTGAGCTCTGTGGAAAACGATCTCAATACAATTCTGAAAAACGCGACTCTCCGAACGCCAGCCGAACAAGTCTCCACAGCCGAAGCGCTGTGTCTCTTTTCAGCTGGCGATAAACCTTTCCTCGATCCTTTGTGGACTTGTAAAACTGTTCCTGATCAGAATAAAAAACGCTCACGCTAATACACAAGCACCCGTGTCTCGCCAAAGCTGACAAATAAACAGACGGACAAGCCGCACTGCACGTGTGAACAGGGGAATGAGCGAGCGAGCGGTGATAGGGCGCCTCCTGCGCTTAAAAGCTTACAGCACCTGGTATTCCCAGGCGGTCTCGCATCCAAGTACTAACCAGGCCCATCCCTGTTTAGCTTCCGAGATCAGACGAGATCAGGCGTGCTCAAGGGGGTGTGGCCGTAAGCGAGAGCAAAGCTCGCTGGCACCCTTCTTATTGAGAGGACAGCTCCGTCACCTCTTTTACGACGCTGCTTTTTTTCTCTTGCGTTTTTCTCTTCTTCCCACGTTCTCTCTCTTCACTGCCTTCGTCCCCGCTCTATTTCACTTCAGCCTTTCACTCTTGCTTCCTTCCAATGAGGACGGAGCTGCGGGAGAAAGGGCGCTATAGAGGATCGCTGTGGAGAGCTGCTGCTGTGCTTTGACATCTGAGCTCTGTGGAAAACGATCTCAATACAATTCTGAAAAACGCGACTCTCCGAACGCCAGCCGAACAAGTCTCCACAGCCGAAGCGCTGTGTCTCTTTTCAGCTGGCGATAAACCTTTCGTCGATCCTTTGCAGACTTGTTAAACTGTTCATGATCAGAATAAAAAACGCTCACGCTAATACACAAGCACCCGTGTCTCGCCAAAGCTGACAAATAAACAGACGGACAAGCCGCACTGCACGTGTGAACAGGGGAATGAGCGAGCGAGCGGGGATAGGGCGCCTCCTGCGCTTAAAAGCTTACTGCACCTGGTATTCCCAGGCGGTCTCCCATCCAAGTACTAACCAGGCCCATCCCTGTTTAGCTTCCGAGATCAGACGAGATCAGGCGTGCTCAAGTGGGTGTGGCCATAAGCGAGAGCAAGGTTCGCTGGCACCCTTCTTATTGAGAGGACAGCTCCGTCACCTCTTTTACAACGCTGCTTTTTTTCCCTTGCGTTTTTCTCTTCTTCCCACGTTCTCTCTCTTCACTGCCTTCGTCCCCGCTCTATATCACTTCAGCCTTTCACTCTTGCTTCCTTCCAATGAGGACGGAGCTGCGGGAGAAAGGGCGCTATAGAGGATCGCTGTGGAGAGCTGCTGCTGTGCTTTGACATCTGAGCTCTGTGGAAAACGATCTCAATACAATTCTGAAAAACGCGACTCTCCGAACGCCAGCCGAACAAGTCTCCACAGCCGAAGCGCTGTGTCTCTTTTCAGCTGGCGATAAACCTTTCCTCGATCCTTTGCGGACTTGTAAAACTGTTCCTGATCAGAATAAAAAACGCTCACGCTAATACACAAGCACCCGTGTCTCGCCAAAACTGACAAATAAACAGACGGACAAGCCGCACTGCACGTGTGAACAGGGGAATGAGCGAGCGAGCGGGGACAGGGCGCCTCCTGCGCTTAAAAGCTTACAGCACCTGGTATTCCCAGGCGGTCTCCCATCCAAGTACTAACCAGGCCCGTCCCTGTTTAGCTTCCAAGATCAGACGAGATCAGGCGTGCTCAAGGGGGTGTGGCCATAAGCGAGAGCAAGGCTCGCTGGCACACTTCTTATTGAGAGGACAGCTCCGTCACCTCTTTGACGACGCTGCTTTTTTTCCCTTGCGTTTTTCTCTTCTTCCCACGTTCTCTCTCTTCACTGCCTTCGTCCCCGCTCTGTTTCACTTCAGCCTTTCACTCTTGCTTCCTTCCAATGAGGACGGAGCTGCGGGAGATAGGGCGCTATAGAGGATCGCTGTGGAGAGCTGCTGCTGTGCTTTGACATCTGAGCTCTGTGGAAAACGATCTCAATACAATTCTGAAAAACGCGACTCTCCGAACGCCAGCCGAACAAGTCTCCACAGCCGAAGCGCTGTGTCTCTTTTCAGCTGGCGATAAACCTTTCGTCGATCCTTTGCGGACTTGTAAAACTGTTCCTGATCAGAATAAAAAACGCTCACGCTAATACACAAGCACCCGTGTCTCGCCAAAGCTGACAAATAAACAGACGGACAAGCTGCACTGCACGTGTGAACAGGGGAATGAGCGAGCGAGCGGGGATAGGGCGCCTCCTGCGCTTAAAAGCTTACAGCACCTGGTATTCCCAGGCGGTCTCCCATCCAAGTACTAACCAGGCCCATCCCTGTTTAGCTTCCGAGATCAGACGAGATCAGGCGTGCTCAAGGGGGTGTGGCCGTAAGCAAGAGCAAAGCTCGCTGGCACCCTTCTTATTGAGAGGACAGCTCCGTCACCTCTTTTACGACGCTGCTTTTTTTCTCTTGCGTTTTTCTCTTCTTCCCACGTTCTCTCTCTTCACTGCCTTCGTCCCCGCTCTATTTCACTTCAGCCTTTCACTCTTGCTTCCTTCCAATGAGGACGGAGCTGCGGGAGAAAGGGCGCTATAGAGGATCGCTGTGGAGAGCTGCTGCTGTGCTTTGACATCTGAGCTCTGTGGAAAACGATCTCAATACAATTCTGAAAAACGCGACTCTCCGAACGCCAGCCGAACAAGTCTCCACAGCCGAAGCGCTGTGTCTCTTTTCAGCTGGCGAGAAACCTTTCGTCGATCCTTTGCGGACTTGTTAAACTGTTCATGATCAGAATAAAAAACGCTCACGCTAATACACAAGCACCCGTGTCTCGCCAAATCTGACAAATAAACAGACGGACAAGCCGCACTGCACGTGTGAACAGGGGAATGAGCGAGAGAGCGGGGATAGGGCGCCTCCTGCGCTTAAAAGCTTACTGCACCTGGTATTGCCAGGCGGTCTCCCATCCAAGTACTAACCAGGCCCATCCCTGTTTAGCTTCCGAGATCAGACGAGATCAGGCGTGCTCAAGTGGGTGTGGCCATAAGCGAGAGCAAGGTTCGCTGGCACCCTTCTTATTGAGAGGACAGCTCCGTCACCTCTTTTACAACGCTGCTTTTTTTCCCTTGCGTTTTTCTCTTCTTCCCACGTTCTCTCTCTTCACTGCCTTCGTCCCCGCTCTATTTCACTTCAGCCTTTCACTCTTGCTTCCTTCCAATGAGGACGGAGCTGCGGGAGAAAGGGCGCTATAGAGGATCGCTGTGGAGAGCTGCTGCTGTGCTTTGACATCTGAGCTCTGTGGAAAACGATCTCAATACAATTCTGAAAAACGCGACTCTCCGAACGCCAGCCGAACAAGTCTCCACAGCCGAAGCGCTGTGTCTCTTTTCAGCTGGCGATAAACCTTTCCTCGATCCTTTGCGGACTTGTAAAACTGTTCCTGATCAGAATAAAAAACGCTAACGCTAATACACAAGCACCCGTGTCTCGCCAAAGCTGACAAATAAACAGACGGACAAGCCGCACTGCACGTGTGAACAGGGGAATGAGCGAGCGAGCGGGGATAGGGCGCCTCCTGCGCTTAAAAGCTTACAGCACCTGGTATTCCCAGGCGGTCTCCCATCCAAGTACTAACCAGGCCCATCCCTGTTTAGCTTCTGAGATCAGACGAGATCAGGCGTGCTCAAGGGGGTGTGGCCATAAGCGAGAGCAAGGCTCGCTGGCACCCTTCTTATTGAGAGGACAGCTCCGTCACCTCTTTTACGACGCTGCTTTTTTTCCCTTGCGTTTTTCTCTTCTTCCCACGTTCTCTCTCTTCACTGCCTTCGTCCCCGCTCTATTTCACTTCAGCCTTTCACTCTTGCTTCCTTCCAATGAGGACGGAGCTGCGGGAGAAAGGGCGTTATAGAGGATCGCTGTGGAGAGCTGCTGCTGTGCTTTGACATCTGAGCTCTGTGGAAAACGATCTCAATACAATTCTGAAAAACGCGACTCTCCGAACGCCAGCCGAACAAGTCTCCACAGCCGAAGCGCTGTGTCTCTTTTCAGCTGGCGATAAACCTTTCCTCGATCCTTTGCGGACTTGTAAAACTGTTCCTGATCAGAATAAAAAACGCTCACGCTAATACACAAGCACCCGTGTCTCGCCAAAGCTGACAAATAAACAGACGGACAAGCCGCACTGCACGTGTGAACAGGGGAATGAGCGAGCGAGCGGGGATAGGGCGCCTCCTGCGCTTAAAAGCTTACAGCACCTGGTATTCCCAGGCGGTCTCCCATCCAAGTACTAACCAGGCCCATCCCTGTTTAGCTTCCGAGATCAGACGAGATCAGGCGTGCTCAAGGGGGTGTGGCCGTAAGCGAGAGCAAGGCTCGCTGGCACCCTTCTTATTGAGAGGACAACTCCGTCACCTCTTTTACGACGCTGCTTTTTTTCCCTTGCGTTTTTCTCTTCTTCCCACGTTCTCTCTCTTCACTGCCTTCGTCCCCGCTCTATTTCACTTCAGCCTTTCACTCTTGCTTCCTTCCAATGAGGACGGAGCTGCGGGAGAAAGGGCGCTATAGAGGATCGCTGTGGAGAGCTGCTGCTGTGCTTTGACATCTGAGCTCTGTGGAAAACGATCTCAATACAATTCTGAAAAACGCGACTGTCCGAACGCCAGCCGAACAAGTCTCCACAGCCGAAGCGCTGTGTCTCTTTTCAGCTGGCGATAAACCTTTCCTCGATCCTTTGCTGACTTGTAAAACTGTTCCTGATCAGAATAAAAAACGCTCACGCTAATACACAAGCACCCGTGTCTCGCCAAAGCTGACAAATAAACAGACGGACAAGCCGCACTGCACGTGTGAACAGGGGAATGAGCGAGCGAGCGGGGATAGGGCGCCTCCTGCGCTTAAAAGCTTACAGCACCTGGTATTCCCAGGCGGTCTCCCATCCAAGTACTAACCAGACCCATCCCTGTTTAGCTTCCGAGATCAGACGAGATCAGGCGTGCTCAAGGGGGTGTGGCCATAAGCGAGAGCAAGGCTCGCTGGCACCCTTCTTATTGAGAGGACAGCTCCGTCACCTCTTTTACGACGCTGCTTTTTTCCCTTGCGTTTTTCTCTTCTTTCCACGTTCTCTCTCTTCACTGCCTTCGTCCCCGCTCTATTTCACTTCAGCCTTTCACTCTTGCTTCCTTCCAATGAGGACGGAGCTGCGGGAGAAAGGGCGCTATAGAGGATCGCTGTGGAGAGCTGCTGCTGTGCTTTGACATCTGAGCTCTGTGGAAAACGATCTCAATACAATTCTGAAAAACGCGACTCTCCGAACGCCAGCCGAACAAGTCTCCACAGCCGAAGCGCTGTGTCTCTATTCAGCTGGCGATAAACCTTCCCTCGATTCTTTGCGGACTTGTTAAACTGTTCCTGATCAGAATAAAAAACGCTCACGCTAATACACAAGCACCCGTGTCTCGCCAAAGCTGACAAATAAACAGACGGACAAGCCGCACTGCACGTGTGAACAGGGGAATGAGCGAGCGAGCGGGGATAGGGCGCCTCCTGCGCTTAAAAGCTTACAGCACCTGGTATTCCCAGGCGGTCTCCCATCCAAGTACTAACCAGGCCCATCCCTGTTTAGCTTCCGAGATCAGACGAGATCAGGCGTGCTCAAGGGGGTGTGGCCGTAAGCGAGAGCAAAGCTCGCTGGCACCCTTCTTATTGAGAGGACAGCTCCGTCACCTCTTTTACGACGCTGCTTTTTTTCTCTTGCGTTTTTCTCTTCTTCCCACGTTCTCTCTCTTCACTGCCTTCGTCCCCGCTCTATTTCACTTCAGCCTTTCACTCTTGCTTCCTTCCAATGAGGACGGAGCTGCGGGAGAAAGGGCGCTATAGAGTATCGCTGTGGAGAGCTGCTGCTGTGCTTTGACATCTGAGCTCTGTGGAAAACGATCTCAATACAATTCTGAAAAACGCGACTCTCCGAACGCCAGCCGAACAAGTCTCCACAGCCGAAGCGCTGTGTCTCTTTTCAGCTGGCGATAAACCTTTCCTCGATCCTTTGTGGACTTGTAAAACTGTTCCTGATCAGAATAAAAAACGCTCACGCTAATACACAAGCACCCGTGTCTCGCCAAAGCTGACAAATAAACAGACGGACAAGCCGCACTGCACGTGTGAACAGGGGAATGAGCGAGCGAGCGGTGATAGGGCGCCTCCTGCGCTTAAAAGCTTACAGCACCTGGTATTCCCAGGCGGTCTCGCATCCAAGTACTAACCAGGCCCATCCCTGTTTAGCTTCCGAGATCAGACGAGATCAGGCGTGCTCAAGGGGGTGTGGCCGTAAGCGAGAGCAAAGCTCGCTGGCACCCTTCTTATTGAGAGGACAGCTCCGTCACCTCTTTTACGACGCTGCTTTTTTTCTCTTGCGTTTTTCTCTTCTTCCCACGTTCTCTCTCTTCACTGCCTTCGTCCCCGCTCTATTTCACTTCAGCCTTTCACTCTTGCTTCCTTCCAATGAGGACGGAGCTGCGGGAGAAAGGGCGCTATAGAGGATCGCTGTGGAGAGCTGCTGCTGTGCTTTGACATCTGAGCTCTGTGGAAAACGATCTCAATACAATTCTGAAAAACGCGACTCTCCGAACGCCAGCCGAACAAGTCTCCACAGCCGAAGCGCTGTGTCTCTTTTCAGCTGGCGATAAACCTTTCGTCGATCCTTTGCAGACTTGTTAAACTGTTCATGATCAGAATAAAAAACGCTCACGCTAATACACAAGCACCCGTGTCTCGCCAAAGCTGACAAATAAACAGACGGACAAGCCGCACTGCACGTGTGAACAGGGGAATGAGCGAGCGAGCGGGGATAGGGCGCCTCCTGCGCTTAAAAGCTTACTGCACCTGGTATTCCCAGGCGGTCTCCCATCCAAGTACTAACCAGGCCCATCCCTGTTTAGCTTCCGAGATCAGACGAGATCAGGCGTGCTCAAGTGGGTGTGGCCATAAGCGAGAGCAAGGTTCGCTGGCACCCTTCTTATTGAGAGGACAGCTCCGTCACCTCTTTTACAACGCTGCTTTTTTTCCCTTGCGTTTTTCTCTTCTTCCCACGTTCTCTCTCTTCACTGCCTTCGTCCCCGCTCTATATCACTTCAGCCTTTCACTCTTGCTTCCTTCCAATGAGGACGGAGCTGCGGGAGAAAGGGCGCTATAGAGGATCGCTGTGGAGAGCTGCTGCTGTGCTTTGACATCTGAGCTCTGTGGAAAACGATCTCAATACAATTCTGAAAAACGCGACTCTCCGAACGCCAGCCGAACAAGTCTCCACAGCCGAAGCGCTGTGTCTCTTTTCAGCTGGCGATAAACCTTTCCTCGATCCTTTGCGGACTTGTAAAACTGTTCCTGATCAGAATAAAAAACGCTCACGCTAATACACAAGCACCCGTGTCTCGCCAAAACTGACAAATAAACAGACGGACAAGCCGCACTGCACGTGTGAACAGGGGAATGAGCGAGCGAGCGGGGACAGGGCGCCTCCTGCGCTTAAAAGCTTACAGCACCTGGTATTCCCAGGCGGTCTCCCATCCAAGTACTAACCAGGCCCGTCCCTGTTTAGCTTCCAAGATCAGACGAGATCAGGCGTGCTCAAGGGGGTGTGGCCATAAGCGAGAGCAAGGCTCGCTGGCACACTTCTTATTGAGAGGACAGCTCCGTCACCTCTTTGACGACGCTGCTTTTTTTCCCTTGCGTTTTTCTCTTCTTCCCACGTTCTCTCTCTTCACTGCCTTCGTCCCCGCTCTGTTTCACTTCAGCCTTTCACTCTTGCTTCCTTCCAATGAGGACGGAGCTGCGGGAGATAGGGCGCTATAGAGGATCGCTGTGGAGAGCTGCTGCTGTGCTTTGACATCTGAGCTCTGTGGAAAACGATCTCAATACAATTCTGAAAAACGCGACTCTCCGAACGCCAGCCGAACAAGTCTCCACAGCCGAAGCGCTGTGTCTCTTTTCAGCTGGCGATAAACCTTTCCTCGATCCTTTGCGGACTTGTAAAACTGTTCCTGATCAGAATAAAAAACGCTCACGCTAATACACAAGCACCCGTGTCTCGCCAAAGCTGACAAATAAACAGACGGACAAGCTGCACTGCACGTGTGAACAGGGGAATGAGCGAGCGAGCGGGGATAGGGCGCCTCCTGCGCTTAAAAGCTTACAGCACCTGGTATTCCCAGGCGGTCTCCCATCCAAGTACTAACCAGGCCCATCCCTGTTTAGCTTCCGAGATCAGACGAGATCAGGCGTGCTCAAGGGGGTGTGGCCGTAAGCGAGAGCAAGGCTCGCTGGCACCCTTCTTATTGAGAGGACAACTCCGTCACCTCTTTTACGACGCTGCTTTTTTTCCCTTGCGTTTTTCTCTTCTTCCCACGTTCTCTCTCTTCACTGCCTTCGTCCCCGCTCTATTTCACTTCAGCCTTTCACTCTTGCTTCCTTCCAATGAGGACGGAGCTGCGGGAGAAAG
This sequence comes from Lepisosteus oculatus, assembly GCF_040954835.1. Classification (NCBI taxonomy): domain Eukaryota; kingdom Metazoa; phylum Chordata; class Actinopteri; order Semionotiformes; family Lepisosteidae; genus Lepisosteus; species Lepisosteus oculatus. The sequence goes on along the minus strand of NC_090709.1, from coordinate 24,055,637 downwards.
GGCGCTATAGAGGATCGCTGTGGAGAGCTGCTGCTGTGCTTTGACATCTGAGCTCTGTGGAAAACGATCTCAATACAATTCTGAAAAACGCGACTCCCCGAACGCCAGCCGAACAAGTCTTTAAGTGGAAATCTAATAAGTAAATTGATTCTTAAAATGTAGAGAGCTTTGCAAAGAAATATATTGGGGCTTTTAGATAATATATTTCAAGGATGTAATTGCTGTGCTACAGTACGTGCAGAATTTTAGAAAACAGTGCGTCAACAAAGTACACTGTTTAGGTTACTTTAGAAGACAATGTACGAAAACAATATATGCTGTCTGGGTCGTTAGAATTAGCTGAAAGTAACTGATAAGCTTTGAATAACATATCTAGTGCTTCTTCTTTCGCTTTTTGATGTAATCTGTTTTCTCTTAGGGAAAGTTGAAGTTTTAGAATGGACAAAGCGCTGAGCTTTTTTACAGCGCAACGTCTTATGAAAACCCTGTACTGCTTGTAACAAATTGAGTCTCTGGTTGCTCCCAATATTGAAATAAAGACCTTACTCAGGTGAGAACTCTCTCTTGTGGCTTCCTTGATAGTTATATTTCCATGACACCGGTTTTAATGTCTGTAGATTGTATCTTATTTTTATTTTTTGTTTTGTTTCATGTTCATATTATGTGTTTTCACCCAGTTGACTCCAGTTAATAACAGTTCACCCAGTTAATAGCCACTTTTTATTCGCGAAAAACGGGTGATCTTTCTATCTCGTGATCAGCTTAGTATCTTTCTGTAAGTTTTTTTCTTCTTAATTAAACGTTTAAAATACATGAATTTCATAAAGACAACACACGTTTCGAACAGAAAAAAATCATATTCTGTTCTCTTCCTGGTATGTATAACAGATCAGCAGGTCTTATTTTCCCAATTCCTTTTTTCCACTGTATTTATCATAATGGCTAGCCAATGTCCTCTCTTAGCTAGGTTATGTTACTTGTGGATGTGCTTCTGCATTGCGTAGAAGCACATGTATCCATAGAAAGTGTATTATACTACTATTTGAGCTACAGTACATAAAAATAATTATATCGTTATTAATTTCTTTAGGTACGTAATTCCATATTATATTCCCTATTAATCAAATTCTAAAAGTATGCTTTTGTTTACTCCGATTTCGAGCACATTCACAGAAAATGTGAATATCTTATGACTTTTCACAAAGTATATAAAGTTAAGATGGTCAGAAGGAGCATGTAAAAACGTTTCCGAAACCTGGTAAAATCTTACTACATGTAAGACTTTGATGCTTAAAATGTTTAGGAATAAAGTGGAATACTGGTGTGTATTTTTTCTTTAAACTACCAATACCAGCCATATACAGTTTACACTATATGTTTATGTTCCTAAATTAATATAGTTTATGGTGGTGTATCGTGGTTGTAGAGGTTTGATGGGTTTACTGAGACAATTATTAATTGTAGCAGTAATCACGAGGTTGTTCGTTGTGGCTTTTAGAAAATCAATCGTCAGAACAACTAACAACGCACACACACGGGTTCAATACACGAGATACATTTATTCATATAAATTGTGCACCAAACATATACTAGTCTGCCTGGATACGAGCGGCAGACCTTACTGTGAGGGTTATCAATATACAAGGTATATAATCTCGAAGAGATGCCAACACAAAGAGATACACAACAGAGAATATATGTCAATATATATCGTTCGGTTACCAAATCGCTAATCAGTGTTATTACCCACTGTTACTCTAAACTCGGAAGTAAATACATTACTCATGAATTAAATTGATAACAACTTGTGTTGAGGTACAATTGAATTCTCGAGACACAATGTAGAACATGGGGTTTACTTATCCACTGTGTATGGATTTGGAATCTCCCGGCACGAACACCAAGTCACTCTTTTGCCTGGGAAGAAGCTGGTTCGTTCCTGGTCCAGCGCTGCTTCTGAATAAGCTATTCAGGTTGTCGATGAGGGTCCAACTGTAGGCTGCCGTTGATCAAGCGGATCATTCACGTTGGTAGAATTCTGAGTACGTATGGGATCCTCGGCCTCGCGCTTAGAACAAAGTCCAAGTCCCTTTGCAGACAACAGCAGTTGTCACGTGATTGTCTCTGAGGATGCGCGAAAATGGCCAAGGAGAGCCCCGATCTGAGCTTGCGCTCCCTTTTTGACCAAGACATAGATGTGTGCTGATTGGTTGAGAGTTTGGCGGGCATTAGAGACCCACGTGGTATTACCACGCCCTGCCAGTCCCTGATTGGTTGGTCAAGGTGAGATATGAGTCACTTACTCTTGACACTTAGGAATCTAGTCCAGATGTCCATTCGGCACTCCCTAGACAGATAGGCACCAATGGATGACCATTGATCATGATAGCCAGGCTAAGCTAAGTGCATCCCCATCTGGGAGCTGTCCATTATCAAAAGAAAACATCTTAAATCAACCTGCATGAATACTTTCTCTGTGGCTGCACCACAAAGATGGAGGGTGAGATGGGGCCTCATTTAGGACAGAATACCATGGCCTAATTCTGTCTTATTAACAAGCATTGCCGCTACAACGGCATCTCTCCTGTCAAACTTCCTCCTGACATGTTTGACAGGATCTGGGCCGTGGTGAACAGTGGGAAAGACGCCCTGTGGAGAGTGAGGAACATGGGGCTGTTCAAAGGCATCGAGGTCCCAGTCAAGGCAGCAGGTAGCCTGGCCCTGTTCATCACCCGAGAGAACTATTACCTCAGAGATCTGTGGAGAGAAGGGAGGGAGGAAGCAGAAAATCTGTGGGAAATTGAGAGCATAGGTCAATATCTCAAGAAACTGTGAAAAACATTATCATGTTTAAGTAAAGAATGTGATTTGCACCAGAAAAAAATAAATTGTTGCTATATAACTGGTACCGTGTCAAAATGTAATGAGATGGGATTATATATACTGTTTTAAGTATGTATATTAATGTAAAGCTTTCTAATTTGTGATGTCCTGTATTTTTTTGTGAAAAGAAAATAAAGTTCTTAAAAAATCGATTCACCCAGGGCGAGGCTCGGCCATTGCACTCCGGCTGTGCTGACCCCTGCGAATTCCCCAAATGTGGGAATCTCGACTGCATAATTTCTGGTAGTGGGGGACTGCGTTCGCGCTCTCTCCTGATGTGCTTGGTCAAATATCAGATACGGGAGAGTTAGGACACCATGAGCTGCGATAGGATCCCAGTTCGAAAGGAGTCGATGCCACTGCTGGTTCCCGGTTTCTTTTAGTTAGAGGTCCGGAGAAGCATTTCAAGCTGGTTACACTACTCCTTCCGGACATTCATTCCCTTTTCAAAGTCAGTCGTTTTGCTGTTGTCTGCATTATTTAGGCTGATTATCGAGGTTAGCCTTTATTTGGTCATGGGGGCCTCGGTACTGTATGCTAATTCTCAAGACAGTTTCACCCGTTTTCTGATTGCTAGGTTCTGTACCAGTGCAGACATGTCAAACAGTGAATAGCTGTACCTCTATTGTATCCGTGCTCAATGAATGAAATCAGTATTAAATGAATATATGTATAGTTATACGAAAAACAAGTGGTTTATTGACTCATCTTCATTTGCAGATTTAGAGGCAGCTTCGATATTCGGGGGAGGCATAAAACATGGTGCTGATCTTTGGAAAGCAGGAGGCAAAACTGACACGTTCTCATACAAGGAGCTGAAACCAGGCCACCTGGGTGAAGATCAGGTATCGTAACCGCTAGACCATATGGGAGCATACAGCCATGTTGTGCGTGCGTCATGTAAGCAAACTGTAATTGCTGCCTTCATGACCTGCTTGATGGAGAAAACACACAAGAGAGTTGGCACTCAGAGTGTCGAAGGGTTGATGTATACTAGGGCTCAGTTGAAATGCAGCGTCAGGACTTTTCCGACTAGTGTCACACAAAGAGAGTACATCCTTTCCTACTGGCTGTGTATGTCTCGGTAACTCGCTGTGATCGTATAGTGCTCAGAATTTGTGTTGTGGCCGCAACAACCCCGGTTCAAATCCACATACTGGCAGAATAGGAGGAGTACTGCCTGACTGGATCGTTGATGAACGACAGAGGCCACTCCGACCTCTTCTTGGTTTTCTTCAATGACTTACTAAGGATCTTCTTCACATTCGCCCATGCAGGGGAAGCCAGTTACACCAAAGCAAACGCAGGAAAGTGCATTTCAAGCAGAGACCAGGAGGGACTTGTTTACACCGAGAGTGGTCGGAGAATGGAACAATGCGCCCAGCCCTGTTGCTGGAGCCGATTCTTGATGAGATCTTGGGCTCACTAAGAGGCCCCCGCTGGATGCTAATCTTTCTGTTGTTCTTGCAGGTCCTGCGCTGCTTTTGAGCCGACAGAGCTCGTCCTGGTCTGTCGGCACAGCCCAATTGCAAATGATCGGCTCCACGTACAGAAGGAACGTGCGTTTGGTACAAGAGTGCATGAAGGCACCGGAAACACATTGGGAACAAATGACCGGTCGTTCAAGACCTCTGTGAAGTACAGGAGCGTGCAAAACGAGGCTGCTTCCACCCGGTCTCAAACCGGGGACCTTTCGCGTGTTAGGCGAACGTGATAGCCGCTACACTATGGAAACCTGCAGGGACCGCTGCTGGTGTCTTGCTTGCATTTCGGGCTGAGAAAGGGACGCGTCACTTTAGGCAGGGTGCGCTGGAGAGAGGAACAAAGGGCGCGATGAAACAAAATACCAAAAGCCGGGATCAAACCAGGGACCTTTAGATCTTCAGTCTAACGCTCTCCCAACTGAGCTATTTTGGCGGTGCGCAGAGCCCACAGCCACCTGCTCCAGCCTTCCTGTGTTGCGGCATGAGCGCACCAAGAGTAGCGGGAGAGTGTTGCAGGAACGTCACTCTGAAGGAAAGCCACCCAGGTGCGCCCTCTGAGCTCTGTCCAGCGCATCTTCCTAGCATGGACTCCTGCCTGCGAAGGGCAGGAAACAATTAGCAAGAACAGAACGACACCCCATGGGTGTCTCATGACCACACCTTAGGTTGTGACACGTGCAGGTGTGAGGGGTTGCCGGGCTACTTTGGAGCAGAGCTTGGGCGGAGGGGGGGCGGGAAAGCAGACAAAGAGGTGACACCTCAAGGTCTGCACGATCACAGCTCTCCGCTGCCCCAGGCTTCCGCTCGATAAGCTACTGGACACACCCGCCCCTCCTCACACAGACCGTGGAAAAGCCCCCGAGTGTGAGGCCTCTCTCTTCCTCCCAGGAGCTCTTGGACACGACGCACAGACAGGGCGCGGGGAGCCGCCGCCTGCAAACACGGCTCCAGGCAGGAATCCACTCCGCAGGAACCGCAGAGCAGAGGAGATGGGGGCAGCTTAGCTCCTGTGCAGAGACCTGAGCTGTTGTTGCTGCGGACGCTGTCTTTTCTGCACTCGGGGTAGGAGTGAATGTTGAGTTGCCCTTAGAAATGAAGCAGAGCACTTCAACGGCACGGTTGTGTGTGTGTGTGTGCGCCCTGGTGATTCTGGGAGACAGATCGAACCTGGGCTGTGGTTTAAATGCTATTGGTTTGTGAACAGAATACCCTTATCCCAGTGCATTGTGCCACATTAAATAAACGCACGAGAAAAAGAGATTCAGAACGCAAAGCTGTGTCAGTGTTCTGTGTAAAAAATCGGTTTGAACATCACAGGAGCTGTTTTTAATAAGCTGCTGAGTAAAGAATATTGTAGCATTTACAGGTTCTTTTCAGAACAAAGGACGAGTGGAGACGCGATTAACAAACAAGCGCTTTGTTATTAATACTCACACTTTGTTATGAACACTACCATTAAAACTACCAGTTGTACTCTCACTAATGTTAAAATGAATACACTAGTAGTAGTATTAGTTGCTGCCCGTGACGTCACATACACTCTCTGTGACGAATGCGAGACACCTAGACACATACAGTGACGTGCCGGCTGTTGCCGTGGTTACCATACTTATGATTTATAAACACTGGAAAAATGTATTTAAACTGTTACTTACATACATTTATCAACTTGGAATATAATTTTCTAGCTCTAGGATAGAGTTACCTAAATAATAATATGAATAATCATTGTTTAATTTCGGATTGAACATTATTAACACTAAACGCACTATGGTAATTGATAGATACAGTCTTTATTGACTGTTTTCTAGATATTTAAACAGGGTCAAGAAAAGAATCAGTACTCACCAATCAGTGAAGTTAATCGATTATTCTATGGTCCTTCAGCTGAATAAATTGGTTGTCGATACATAAGTGATCAATAATTCTCCTCCGTTCCCTCCGCGCATCTCCCGCGGTCTCGCTCTCTGATCCCAGCACTCTGGCTGGTGTCTGTGACGTCACAGCGCTCTTTCTGACAAAGCAGAGCTGGAGGAGACTCCTGTCCGGAGCCCGGGGGGCTTTTCTTACAGATATAAAATCTCCCCCCCCAAAAAAAACACACCGGACTGTGAAGAGAAGCGAATCATCACAGTTGGAGAAGGAGAGCGACAAACCTAGGAATAAAATTCATTAAACAGAAAAAAAAGTTTACATCGCAGATTATTGCGTTACAAAGCGTACCCATGTGGAGCAGTAGAGGACAAGCACGAGTCCCTGAAATAAGCGCTTTTAAGAGTTTTACACAAATCTTCAGAGTAAAGAAGCCAGGAGGATCAGACTCCTGATCCTGGAGGTTAAAATGTGTATCCTGGTTTTATTTCCACCCAGCTCTCAGTTCCATTAGTGGTCTGATGATTTAAATTAACTGTATAACTGTTACCAGACTTAATCTAAATTGTAAATTTATAAGACTGGCTACTAATAATAAATATACTGATCAAAGTGTCAATACTGGTGTTTATAAAATAAATACTGTAGCATTTGCAGGTTCTTTTCAGAACAAAGGACGAGTGAAGACGCGATTAAAAAACAAGCATTAACACAAAACCAAACACAGGATATACACACACATGAGGAGACTGAGGGAACAAGTACACATAGTTAGGGTGGTAATTACCTAACAACACACTATACTTTTACAAGACTACACAGGGCACTAGAACTACTAGGACATTATTTACACAGGTAGGGTCAGCCGCTGGTCATCGTGCTGACCCTCAGACTCTCCCCGGCTACCACTCCCAGCATGCCCAGCGGTACTACGAGCGCCTAGGGGCACTTTCTCCTCACCACCAGGCGAGGGCATTACACTGCCCCCACCTGAAGCATCTGGCGTCTCGCGTCTGGCGTCTGGCGTCTCGCCGACGTCGAACACCCCCCTCAGGCTGTACTCGTACTGGGCTAACTGCTGTGGAACCCTGCGCCGCAGTGACGGCTGGCGACCCACGGACGCCCCACTATCGTCCGGCTCCAGCACCGGCTGCTCCTGTAGAGCCTCCCCACACGGCTCCTCCTCCCGGGCCCGGTAGGGGGCCAGGCGGTCTCGGTGCAGGACCACCACTCTCCCCCGTGTTCGCAACCGGACACGGTAGCAGACTTCACCCACCACCCCGAGTACCTCAGCGGGACCCTCCCATGACGGCGCCAGCTTAGGGCTGAGGCCTTTGCAGCGGCGCGGGTTGTACACCCAAACCGAGTCCCCGGGCTGGAAGGCAGGCCCCCTGCAGCGCAGGTCGTAGTGCCGCTTCTGCCGGACCCCCGCCTGTGTCAGGTGGGTCCGTGCAAAGCTGTGCACCTGCTGCATCCGCTGCCGCAGGTCCCACTCGTAGTCCGGTCCAGCCGGCGGTGCCGACCCGTCTCCGGGCGGCGGGCCGAAGACCAGGTCCACCAGGGTTCGCATTTCCCGGCCCAGCATGAGCGAGGCCGGGGTGCACCCGGTGGATTCCTGGACCGCGGTCCTGTACGCCCAGAGCGCAAGGGGGAGGTGGCAGTCCCAGTCCCGTTGGTGCCGGGACACCAGGGTGGCCAGCTGGGTGGCGAGCGTCCGATTAAACCGCTCCACCAACCCGTCGCTCTGGGGATGCAGCGGTGTGGTCCGCGTCTTAGTGATCCCCAGGCGCTGGCACACTCTGGCGAAGACCTCGAAGTTACGCCCCTGGTCACTGTGTAACTCCTCCGGCACCCCCAGCCTGGCAAATATCCCCTCCAGCAGTGCATCGGCCACCGTGGGGGCACTCTGGTCCGGGAGGGCGTAGGCCTCCGGCCACTTCGTAAAATAATCCATGGCCACCAAGACGTAGCGGTTCCCAGCCTCGGTGCGCGGAAACGGGCCCAAAACGTCCACCCCCACCCGCTCCATAGGAGCCCCCACCTGGTGTTGTTGGAGGGGGGCCCGAGAGTGCTCGGGGGGACCCTTCTGCGCCACGCACACCGCACACGTTTGGCAGTACCTCTGCACGTCCCAGTGGCAAAGACCCCAATAAAAATGGCCTCGGAGACGCTGCAGGGTTTTCTTACCGCCGAAGTGCCCCATGCCCGGCTGGCCGTGCACCGCCCCGCGGAGCGACCGAGGCACCACCAGCTGCCACCGTACCTCACCACTGGAGGGTACCCGCCACCCCCGGTGCAGCACCCCATCCTTTACCTCCAAGGCCTCCCACAGGGCGCAGAGGGCCTTGACGGACTTTGGGTGCGGGGCGAGCTCCTCTCGCGTAGGCCGCACTCCAGCTGCCCTCCAGCGGAGCACCGGCCCCACGTCAGGATCAGCTGCCTGACGCTGCGCCAGGTCTGGCAGGCCCACCCCCAGCGGCCCCTCCCGGGCCGTGGCCGCGGTGCCCACCCCCGCCACGGTGCGGACAGCCACCTCACGCTGCTCCCGCCGGGCGCAGTGATGGCAGTCCGCGGCCTCGCAGGGGCGCCGCGAGAGAGCGTCGGCATTGAGATGGCGAGACCCCGCACGGTGCACGACAGTGAAGTCGTACTCCTGCAGGATCTCTATCCATCGCGCCATCTGCCCCTCCGGCTCCTTTTAGTGGAGCAGCCAGGTGAGGGACGCATGGTCGGTCCTCAGCCGGAACCGGGTCCCGAACAGGTACGGCCTGAAGTGGTGGACCACCGCCATCACCGCCAGCAGCTCGCGACGGGTCACGCAGTAGTTCCGTTCAGCCCTAGTCAAAGCCCGACTATAGTAGGCCACTACGCGCTCCCCATCCGGCCCCTCCTGCGCCAACACCACGCCCACCCCCGAGTCACTCGCGTCGGTATCGAGAACATATGGCAACCGCGGGTCGGGGTAGGCCAGCACGGAGGCCCCCACCAGAGCTTCACGCAACCGGCCGAAGGCAGTCTCACAGCCCGAGTCCCAGTCGAAACGGCGGCCCTTGTCGGTGAGGGGTTGAGCCTCAGGCCAGCACGGCGGATGCAGTCCAGCACCGCCTGGAGGTTCGTCAAGGCCTGGTCGAAGCCCCGGGCATGAACCAGCAGATCGTCCAGATACAGCACACACTGGTTCCGCGGGACAGATGCCAGCACCCTCTCCATCAGCCTCTCGAACGTCGCCGGGGCATTGCACAGGCCAAAAGGAATGACAGTAAACTGCCAGAGGCCCTGGCCGATAGAAAAGGCTGTCTTCGGGCGAGCATCGGGAGCAAGCGGTACCTGCCAGTAGCCGCAGCGGAGGTCCAGGGAGCTGAACCAGGTCGACCCGGTGATGTAGTCTAGGGCGTCATCTATCCTCGGCAGGGGGTAGGAATCTTTCCGGGTGACCTCGTTCAGCTTGCGGTAGTTGACGCAGAACCTCCACGAGCAGTCTTTTTTTTTTACCAGTACAGCTGGCGCCGACCACGGGCTCGCGGAGGGCTCAATCACCCCCGCTGCGGCCATCTCCCGGATCTTTTCCTCGGCGGCGGTCCGCTTGGCGTGAACCATGCGTCCCGGTGGGATGCGGATGGGCCGAGCGTCGCCGGTGTTGATCTCGTGTTGGACCAGGGCAGTGCGGGTGCAGTCCTCATCTATCGCCGCAAAGAGATCCTCGTTCTGGGCGAGTAGCGCCTGGAGCCGCTGCCGCTGGTCCTGATCGAGGCCCTCGCAGCTCTGCTGGTAGATCCTCAACGGCGCGCCTCGCTTCCATGCAACGCTCGGCTCCCGCCGCCGCCGCCTTGTCTGGCCCCCCGGCTGACTCGGGAGCAGGATCCAGCACGCTCGCTCCCCGGCTCACAGGCCTGGTCTGCCCCGGCGACTGCCGCCGCCGCCGCCGCCACTGCCTCTTTTTCTCCCAGCTCCGGCAAGCCCGCGTCCCTCGGCCTTCGCCGGGCCTGCCCTCCACCAGGTGAAGTTGCTCCCCCTGCCACACCAACTCCTGCCGGCTCAAGTCCAAACTGGCCCCCACTCGCTGCAGTACGTCCAGCCCCAGAATGCAGTCCTCCTGGATGGGTGCAAGGTAGCAGGGGTGGCACACCGTCGCTGCACCTAGACGGAAGGCAAGCACCCGTTTCCCCCGGACTGCGGCGAGCTGTCCCGTCACGGTCCTTAGCCGCAGGCCGGAGGCCTCCCATCCTGGGGGGTTGGTGCCCTCGGTGTCGGGGAGGACGCCCGGCCGGAGTAAGGTTACCGATGAACCGGCGTCGAGTAGGGCCAGGCAGGGTTGGTCCTCGATTCGGCAGTGGAGGTACAGGCCCCGGCTACAGCCGACTCGCCCCACGGTGACGTGAGGGGCGCCGGTCTTAATAGCGCTCTCCGGAGCGGGGGGTGAGGTGTTCGAGTGGCGGCCTTCCACACGCTGAGTCGCCCCGTTCCCGTTTCCCGACGCCGATCGAGGAGTGCGAGGTTCGGGTGCCCGGCAGAACCGGGCTCAGAGTTCCCTCTTCCTGCAGCGGTCGCAAAGCAGCGTGTGGGGCTGTTCCGCAGGGGTCGCTGCAAGGTCTGGCTCCTCTTCCCCCTCGCTGGACTCCTCCGTCGCCGCCTCGGTCAGCCAGCAGTGTCTGCTGGCGCTTCCAGCCACCCTGAACACGGCCTCAGCCAAGGCCTGCTCCAGCGATGCACTTGGTGCCGCAGCTCCTCGGGTGAGAGGGCCTTGAGAAAGGCCTGGAGAGCCATCTCCCCCTGCGCCTCCCGGGGAAAAGTTGGGTATCCTCGGCGGGCGAGGAACGCGACATCAGCGGCAACCGGGCCCAGTCGCTCTCCTGGTCGGCGCCGCCGCAGGGCCAGCCTCTCCCGCATCAAGTCCGGCGCCTCCTCCACACCGAAACGCAGCTGGAGAGCCGCCGCCAGCGCCGTGTATTCGCCTCTGTCCTCCTCCGGGACGTCCAGGAGCACCTGGCAGGCCACTCCTTCCATCTCTGCCCGGCACCAGCCATTCGTCCAGGTCGCGAGCTGGAACTGCGCCTTGTAGGTTTCCCAAGGCGCTTCCCCGTCGTAGCGACCGGGTTGCACCCGCACTGATGGGTGTGGGAATCGCTGGTCAGCTCCAGCAGGGAGGGTATCTTCTCTTTGGGGCATCCACTGGGCGGGAGTAGCGGGCAGTCGCCCCAATTCTACCGGCAGGACCACTACTGGATAGCCCTGGTAAGGGCTGTGGCCACCTGTCACACCCAGGAGTTGCTCAGGCTCCCTATGTGCGCTGCCGATGGGTTCTGTCTCTTTTAGAGTCAGACAGCACTTGACAGAATCAGCTAATGTCTGCCAAGATTTGTCCATCCTGCCCGCTTCTGACACCAATGTAGCATTTAGAGGTTCTTCTCAGAACAAAGGACCAGTGGAGACGCGATTAACAAACCAAGCAATAGCTTTATTCTTTAACAACCACAAAACCAAACACAGGATATACATGCACATGAGGAGACTGACAGAACACGTACACATCTTTAGGGTGGTAATTACTTAACAACACGCTATACACTTATAAGACTACACAGGGCACTAGAACTACTAGGACATTATTTACACAGGTAGGGTCAGCCGCTGGAAAGCAGGGATAATAAGGAAATGGGTGGCACCCAAGCACATGTTAAAGAAAAAAAACTTGGCTTCTTAAAAGTGATTATGATAGCCACAGGACAGAAGAGACAGTGCACTGTGGTCCAATAATGACTGTGTTGAAACAGCCAGAGTGTGCTGCATGCCATGGAGATGGAAAAGGTAGCTCATCCCAGTCAATCGCAAGGTTGTGTAGGACTGCACATGACCTGATGATGATGGTGCTGCCTCTTGATGGACTGGTATACAAACCAAATGACAGCCAAGCAAAGCGTTAGTTGTTTTACAATTCCGAAAGATTGTTCAAAGTGGCTTCTTGCATTTTTATGACTCCTGTTATAGTGCTTCTCTTGTAATGTTGTAGGATTGTGCACAGGTGTCAGAAGATATAGTCATAAAGAATAACCACAGGCAAAACAACATGCCAGCTTGCTCTTCCCTACTTTGAAAGGAAGATATTGGAACTGATTAAAGAACTTAATTTGAAATGTAAGCTCCTACTAACACAGGAGAGAGAGTTCTGAAAAGTAAGCACAAGGCACACCATGGATAAATAAATGTATTAATTTAAAAAAAGAAATACTGAGAAGGTCAGAGGAACAATAATTGTTGTATTTATTTGCTCAGGTAGTTTTATAAGTTTAACTTTCAGTAAAGTTCTGTTAAAAATAAAACTGGTCATTAGTTGGCGTCTTTTGTAACGATTTAGCAATAGTGACATGTCGGCTTGTTCGACTGGAGTGTTAAACAAAAATAATACAGTAGCGTCCTGTCTCAAGTGTACAGCTGCAGTTCTCGTTTGTTTCGTGACTAATTGCAATTGCATTAGTCTGTGTAAAAAAAGACTTCTGCAGCTCCAGTGGTGCAATCGAACTCATGCTGAGATTGAGTTCAAGCCTCACCTGGAGCAGTGTGGCCTATATCTTCAACTATTTAAACTAACTGACCAGTTTAGGTCCTGTTAAGTATTTGCTGGAGATCAGGTCTAAATTAACATCAAAGGAACAAGTAAAGGTTTGTTCCTTGTCAGACCTGAAGAAGGCTCCAAAGCTCAAACGTTGTTTGCTTCTCTTTTCTGCATGGAATAAAATTTTACTTGTTCCTATGCAGTCCACACATGCTGACACAGCTCCCTACTTAAATTACCATCAGCAATGGACCTCCAGCAGACCTATACACAAATATATGAGAGAGGTCTACTGAAATGAGAGGAGCATGATGGAGTACCGAAGACTTGAAAAAGCACTCACTTTTCTGTGTTTTTGTTGTTACCAAGATTTGTTTTTAATGTTCTTTTTCTCTTTGTTTTGAAGTTGTTCTGTTTTTTTTTTCTTTTTTGTAGTTGTTAGACTACTACAGGGATTTACCTAGTCTATTAAGACTTCTTTTATCAAAACATATTTTATTAATAAAAGTGTGATTTCTTAATAATCAACTTTAATGTTATCTTTATTAGTAGCTGTATTACAGGTAATGCATGCACAGCCTTTATTATGCTATAGTGAATTTTCAGGTATCCCATGGAGGGAAGAGAACTGAAATTAAGGAAATACTTATTTAAAGGGGTATAAGTCTTAAAAGTGTTCTGTCACATCTGGGTGTTAATTGAATAGATTTGTTGTATTATTTCATATGATTTGACTCTACACTTGTGTTTCTCAGGAGACAGCAGTAATATTGGGGATTTGCAGGTACAGATAATAAATTATACTATACAAGTGTAGAGGTTTGATGGGTTTACTGAGACAATTATTAATTGTAGCAGTAATCACGAGGTTGTTCATTGTGGCTTTTAGAAAATCAATCGTCAGAACAACTAACAACGCACACACACGGGTTCAATACACGAGATACATTTATTAACATAAATTGTGCACCAAACATATACTAGTCTGCCTGGATACGAGCGGCAGACCTTACTGTGAGGGTTATCAATATACAAGGTATATAATCTCGAAGAGATGCAAACACAAAGAAACACAACAGAGAATATATGTCAATATATATCGTTCGGTTACCAAATCGCTAATCAGTGTTATTACCCACTGTTACTCTAAACTCGGAAGTAAATACATTACTCATGAATTAAATTGATAACAACTTTTTTTGAGGTACAACTGAATTCTCGAGACGGAATGTAGAACATGGGGTTTACTTATCCACTGTGTATGGATTTGGAATCTCCTGGCACGAACACCAAACCAGCTGACAAGCTCTGTTGCAGCCTCTGTTCCAGCAGTTGTCCAATGGGCGTTGTCCCGGCGTCCTCTGGCTACCAGTCTGAATCCATCAAGAAGACAGGAATTTTAATATCGCACTGCCGTCTTGTGTACAAAATATTTGTTCAGCTCTAACGTCTGTGTGCGTTGACAAGGCATCTCAAAAGGACGTATTAAATAAGAAAATGATCCTTTCTGTTACCATTCCTGTGGTTGGAGCATTGTTTCACCCTTTTACGTTCTACAATATTTACAGACAAGGTTTTATCACTGGAGTTGTACAGAACAAGTGTGCATCAGTCCATGAAAATCATCAGTACTGCTGTTTTTCTATGCATAGTTTAATCAAGAGCACTTAAAAGATGCAAAAGATGGATTGTGGTCTGTGAGCACCTGCACATCTTTGAAAGGTCTCTATGTTGGGGGTGTAGCTTAGTGGTAGAGTGCTTGTCTTACATGTATGAGGTCCCAGGTTCAATCCCTAGCATCTTCAAGTGCTTTATGTTACTGTGCTCACATCGCAGTCTTCTGTCGAGTGAGAACTCTTTGCTCGTGTTCATAGAGAGCCAGGTTTACACAATTAAACTCGAAGTGCTACAGTGTTCTCTGCAGTTTTAGATGTACCTCCAAAGCATTTAGTTCTGTTAACTACCAAAGAATGTGAACTAATTTAAAGTCACATTCAGGAAATCCAGAGAACGTCTTCACACTTGTCGTGGCTGTTGCAGAAAAACCTCACCCGGGATTTCCTGAGAGATCATTCACCGAGCGAGTCCTCCCTCTGGATTCCGCACTGAGCTGAAAGCTGCGCGAATTCCTCACTGCGTGTCCTGTACTGTGTAGCACAGTGACAAGAACGCCTTGAGTTTTTTTCCGTATGTGAAGGAAAATGCAAAAGAGCATGAAAAGTGTTGATGGTATAAAATATCCATGGTACAACTTGAGAAAGAACTGACGGACAAAACAATGACATTTGATGATTACAAGAGAAACACAACCATCCGAACATGGGCTTGGATCCTGAACGCTTGTGTTAAAAGACAAAGCAAAGGATATAACCTGTAAATGTCTTCATGTCTTACAGTTTATGAAATAACACAATTTCTTCCTTTCTTAATAATTTCTTACTATTGATAGATGCTTTTTTGAATTTTAACAGAATCACAATTACAGACATTTGGGGTTAAACTGTTATTCACATATTCTAACGAAGAGAAACGTTAGTGTCTTCCGGTATGTGAGCCCATTTCTCAAATAAGAAAAGAATAAGTTATATAAATTGAATTATTCTATTTTGTAGGCTTGCATAGTCTTATTCATATTTCAGTTAAACCTTTTCTTCTGTAGTAATTTCACTTGATATTATATTAGTCCTGATTTACAATTTTTGGACATGGTTCATCTTAAATAATTTGTAATTAGTTTCAGTTTTGGAAAATCGCGCCCAGAAGCTACTAAAACTGGTAATGTTTGCATAATGTGTAATGCAATAGTAGCATTTTGGGTGGGAAAACAAAAGGTATTTCTTGGTATGAATCCCAACACTTCATAAGCGGTGTTCGAGGATTTCTCGCTTCAGATAAAGCTGTCAATACATCACAGATTTTTACTCAATCAATATCAGCAGTGTTATCGCTACCGAACACTAAATATAGATCCTGGCAATACTTCGTGAGATCTTCGTAAGAAAATCCAAAAAAGTACAGAAGCAATAAACGCTTTTTTTGGATCAAGAAGAGGATAATTATGAGACTCAAAATATCCCTGTCTTTTCTTTTTTCGAGGACAAATGGATTATTGAGGTGTAAAGATGGGTTCAAAACCAAAATCATCTGCTATTGCTGCTGTTTCTTTGATAGTTTCTTCAAATCCTTCAATTGATCATTGATTTAGAGGAATAATATTATACAAATTGTGGTTTTCTGTGAATTGCCAATTTTATTGTAATTACATCTTCGTTTACAGATGTCTTGCATGTATCACAAGGTATAATAGTCGCCGTGTGTCCTCAGCTAAAATGTTTTAAAAAGTACGACAAAAGTACAATATGCTTAACAACATTTATGGTTATATCTATATTAAAATGAAGGTAAATATACCAAGATATTAAAAAACAATTGTACAGTCCTAATCTCATAATGCTTGTGAAGTTTTCCAATAAATCCGAACTGTAATTTTGAAATATTATTGCTGAGAATGCGAAGAGAATACAAAGATCAAAATCAATGAGTGAAAATACAAAAGTAGTTCATTAAACTGAGTTTCTTCCCTGAAATGATTTGATTTGCTTGCAAAGTACTAAGCAGCTTTGAACGGATCACGGGAATCAAATATACAGATGGGTTCAGAGTGTGCTTTCCAACTTTTGTGTAACATTTTCCTTTGATAGGGCAGAGTTGTCTTCACAATCTGGGTTACATAAAAAGGAGTGACGTCAGTACAAAACAGCTTTCCTTCTTGGGGAACAACGGTTGTGTTCCATATTTCTAACTATTTTGGTTTCAAGATCTCAATTTAGTGTGAAACATAAAACCACCCTTTTGGTTAACAACCGAGCCACAAAGACTCATGTACATCTTAACACTCCTCGGTCTCAGTGAAAGTAATACACTCCGTAAAATTTCCAGAGATTCATTTATTTTTAAAGGAAAATCACCAACAGCGGCCGAGATCTACTGGAGTTTTTCATTCTATACTGCGATTTCTGAAGGGTACCCTGTGAAAATATGAGTTTTGACGAGAAGGGATGGACATATAAGGCTTGGGGAATTAAACTTTAAGGTGAAGACTGCGGGTTCAGCAGCAGCAGAACCTGATCAGTATCAGTTGACTCCGATATACTTTGAAAATTAACTTCGGGATTTAGAGTCAGACATGCTACCGTTGCACCATGGGGTACTTAATTAAAAAAAATAGAAAAACAGTCAGTGTTCCTGGATCTGTTATCAAGAACAACACCTGCACAAGAGCTGTGCAGGAAGAATAAAATATGGTCTGAGATGAAGAGACTCTCTTCGGAAGAGCGGCGCTCTTCACAGGAGAATTTTTTGTGAAGCTGATTTGTCTCCTTTGGGGAATTCAAAACAGCTGAGAGCTGTGATCTT
Source organism: Lepisosteus oculatus (assembly GCF_040954835.1). NCBI lineage: Eukaryota > Metazoa > Chordata > Actinopteri > Semionotiformes > Lepisosteidae > Lepisosteus > Lepisosteus oculatus. The sequence goes on along the minus strand of NC_090709.1, from coordinate 24,038,432 downwards.
GTGGCACAAAGGTAGCATGTCTGACTCCACATCAGAAGGCTGTGTGTTCAAATTATGTCGAGGTCTGCTTTTAGTTTTTCAGGTTCTGCTCGTCCTGAACACGGAATTCACACCATGTAGTTGAGTTCTATCTGTACACCACATAGATAATCTAAACAAAATAGAGCCCTACTGGACATACAGTTAGGATCTCCCACAGCGAATACCCTTGAACACAAGAGAGAAGGCACAGTTCACATCTGCGAAACATCACATCCGTCTTTAGAGACAGCTACATCAGAGAATGGAATCCCGGAAGTTTCAAATAATTTCTTTTAATACAGGTTCAAGCAAACCTGAAAGTTAGGGAGTTTCTGGACACTTTTGTTTTATTAAAAAGTGTCTGAAGCCTGAAAATGTAATTTGAAAAAAAAACGCTATTGGACATTAGCAGGTACTTTTTGTAACGATTTGCTATTTCATGCTGGAAAACAAAGGAAACAGACCCAATGTTTGCTTTCAGGTGCGGTTCATTACATAATAGACATCTATTACTGAGGAGCTTGAATAAAATTTACATGAGCCAGGTAGAAGTCGAACCTACAATCTTATGATCCAACATCAGATGCGTTATTTATTAAACTGCTGGTATTTCACATAACCTGAATTCCCCAATAGTGTGCTCAGCGTTGCTACTAGTAATATACCGCCCCGTCTAAAATTTCAAAGTGAGAAACGTGTGTTTTCTGATTTTTTATGAGTTTTAAAATATAATCTCTTTAAATCAGACAAAGGCTTTATGTTCCGCACTGAAATTCCAATTGATTGAGAATTCAAAGAAAGACTGTTTTCTTCCACAACACCGTATAATTATCACATCCACCAGACTCTCCAACTTCTCCAGACCTTGCTGGGTGAGCATTCGCTCCGATAAATTAGGTCACGTATCATGTTAAATCACTTCTTCTCAACACAACATTTCCTGGTACACGTTTTCTCTATGAAAAAAAGACATTTTTCCCTTGCATGATTTCTCGTTTTTTATCAAAGCGTACAGAAAGAAAAAAGAAGAAGAAATAGTGTTGCAAAAGAACTCTGTCGCCCTTGGGAAATGTCAAACGCATTGGACATGAAAAATGCCCAATAAAAGCCATTTCTCTTAGTTTCTTAGTGTCGGGGCTGCTACTGTATGTAAAAGAGGCAATTTGCTCTGAGAGCAGGTTCAACACTTTCTGAACGCAGATGTCTCAGAGCAGTGTGTCCAAGTAGCTGTAAAAGGTGACAGTCATCCTGTCACTGTAGCTTAGTTGGTTAAAGCGCTTCTCAATTAAACAAAAGAACCTATGCTCAAATCCCAGCTGTGTATTTCTTCCTATCTTGTAGTACAGAACGTACCATTTTGGGCAATCACAAAGGGCTTGACTTCGTTAAATGCATGTGTTCATTTCCTGTCTGGAAAACTTGTTTTTGATTAAATTCACACAGCTTGCGAAACATGAAATTCAGTTTTTGGTTATCAGTGCAGAAGAAATATTACCGGCTGGCAAAAAGAACGGTAAGATATTTTTTTTTTGATTCGAGAAAATACTCCACCAGTCAGTCTCTGTGGCACAATCGGTTAGCGTGTTCGGCTGTTATCCAAAAGGTTGGTGGTTCAAGTCCACCCAGGGTCGGGTTTCTTTTGTGATGTAAACATTGTTTTCGCATAGGTCGATTGGATTTCTCAGCTAAATCACAGCCATTTTAATATTTGTAGGAAATGCGATTGTTCAACACGTGTCAAAAATGTCCAATAATGCCCAACATCGCAATTCCCCAGAAAACCATATTCACCCAAGAAAAATGATCGTCGAATCGTCATTTATACTCCCGTCACATCCTCTGCTGAAATATTTTAAAAATACAATGCAGATTTGTTTGAGAACTTGACAAGCATTGTTTTGTTAGCACTGTGCAGTTGGATTTTGATATTTTGACATATTTACCTTAATTTTAAACTGTAAATACTGTACAATCTATTGTAATTGTGTTGTAATATTAAAATATGTTAGCTGAGGATGCAAAGGGGTGAAAGGGAAAGGTCAGAGGGTATAGTAAAAACGAGGTTAGGATTGGTGGAGGTGGTAGGGATGTTGATGGTTTTTCTCTGTAGAGGATGATTGAGTTTTTTATCGTTCTCTGAAGTGAGAAACTGGAAGAGTTGGGAGTTGAGAGATCTGATGAGGTTAGTTATAAAAGGAAGTTGATGTGGAGCTGTTAGCTGTAAGAATTCCTTAATGTCTTTGATGTTGTCATCAAAGATAAACTGCAGTAAGCAAAGATAAAAAGAAAATTATCTTTGCATACTGCCCTGTCTTTCTAACAACTGAAGAAGGCATGGAATAACCTTTTACTTGTTCCTTTGCAGCCTACGCATGCCGACGCAGCTACAGTATAGTTCTGCAAGTCCATCTAAAATAACTTTGTTAATATATGCAGGTGATAAATTAACGTGTCTGAGTATCTTTTCCAGCTTTACTGAATTACATCAACTTGCCCACCGAGGATAAGCGTACCTCCGTTGCCCGAGTAACGTGACGCCTGTGAATGACGTGTAAAGAGCGCATTCTATACCTAGTGGAGACGGACAACGTTTCCAGCGCTGGGTTTCAGGGGCTTTCCCAACCTCTCCTCGACCTTTAAACGTCTTACATAGTAAATTTACATTATCCTGTAATATGAATTTCCCTAACAGAAAAAAAAATGTAACAGAAGAAACTCTCGTAATGTTAAATTCCCCCCCCCCACGATTACAACCTCCGATTAAACTGCTGCCTGGCCGGTGTACGCGTCGCCAGTCCGCTCCGGCTCCGCAGGAGACGGGCTGTCAAACCCGAGACGGGAATCTGGGTCCGGGCTGCCCCACGGGTGAGTGAACCGCCGTCCTCTCCGGGTTTAGTCCGGACGGAAGCTCAGTAGTACCTAGTGCCCTGTTCACTAACTGCTGTAGGGTACGAGAGGTCGGCGGTGACTAAACACTCCGCCTGCAGGGAGAGGGACGGGACGGAGACGGTTATTCTCTTCTGGCAGTTTATTTTAACTGTCACATTTCCACCGTCTCTCTCTCTCTTTCATTTTCGTCCTGCTCTCTCCCGTTTCCTCGTCACATGGCCGCCGCATGGCCAGTCAGAGAACAAGGAAACGCGTGTATCATCATCGTAAACCTGTTCAGAGACGGAAGTAGAGAGCTCTCTTTAACTTAAAAATATTTTAAACTGCATAACCGAATAAAACAATGACAACGGCCCAGGGCATAAACGCGCACCAGTTTCTGACGCGTAGGCGGACTTCAGAGGCGCCTGACTCCTTTTGTCGTTGAACCGACTTCTGTCTTCATTACTTCGGAGTTTCACTCCTACTTCGTATCAGAAATAAATAACTTTCCAAACGACTTTACAGGAAGCTGGAAACAACAGGTTCGAGAAGTGATATTTACATGTCTCTATATATAATACTTTCCGTACAAATAAAAGGTATAGATGTCTGGGGGAGGCTCAGTGGTTGTTTTTCCTGCCCTGGGATCAGTTCAGAACCTGGGGTGCTGTCTGTGTGGAGTTCTGAACTGTGTTTGTGGGGGTTTCCTCCTGGTGCTCCAGTTTCCTCCCAGTCCAGAGACAGGCTGGGGGGTTAATTGACTTCTTGGTGTGTGTGTATATGTGTGTGTCCTGTGATGGACTGGTGCTCCGTCCAGGGTGTGTGTGTGTCCTGTGATGGACTGGTGCCCTGTCCAGGGTGTGTGTGTGTGTATGTGTGTGTCCTGTGATGGACTGGTGCCCTGTCCAGGGTGTGTGTGTGTATGTGTGTGTCCTGTGATGGACTGGTGTCCTGTCCAGGGTGTGTGAGTGTGTGTGTCCTGTGATGGACTGGTGCCCTGTCTAGGGTGTGTGTGTATGTCCTGTGATGGACTGGTGCCCCGTCCAGGGTGTGTGTGTCCTGTGATGGACTGGTGCCCTGTCCAGGGTGTGTGAGTGTGTGTGTCCTGTGATGGACTGGTGCCTTGTCTAGGGTGTGTGTGTATGTCCTGTGATGGACTGGTGTCCTGTCCAGGGTGTGTGAGTGTGTGTGTCCTGTGATGGACTGGTGCCCTGTCTAGGGTGTGTGTATGTGTGTGTCCTGTGATGGACTGGTGCCCTGTCCAGGGTGTGTGTATGTGTGTGTCCTGTGATGGACTGGTGTCCTGTCCAGGTGTGTGTGTGTGTGTGTGTGTGTGTGTGTGTGTGTGTGTGTGTGTGTGTCCTGTGATGGACTGGGGTCCTGTCCAGGGTGTGTGTGTGAGTGTGTGTGTGTGTGTCCTGTGATGGACTGGTGTCCTGTCCAGGGTGTGTGAGTGTGTGTGTCCTGTGATGGACTGGTGTCCTGTCCAGGGTGTGTGAGTGTGTGTGTCCTGTGATGGACTGGTGTCCTGTCCAGGGTGTGTGTGTGTATGTCCTGTGATGGACTGGTGTCCTGTCCAGGGTGAACCCTGCCTTGTGCCTGTTGCTTGCTGGGATAGACTCCAGCTCCCCCCTGTGACCCTGGACTGGATACAGCTGTTAGAAAATGGATGTCACTGTCCCCGGTCTCTTTGTGTGTGTCAGTGTCCCCGGTCTCTCTATGTGTGTCACTGTCCCCAGTCTCTGTGTGTGTGTGTCACTGTCCTTGGTCTCTCTGTGTGTGTCACTGTCCCTGGTCTCTCTGTCTGTGTCAGTGTCCTCGGTCTCTCTCTCCAGATGCGCTCCAGAGGTGGCAAGGCTGTAGACTGGAGGATGATGGGAGTGTGGCTCTGTTTGATCACTACAGCTTCAATGGACAAGACTTCCTGTCCTTTGAGGTGGACAACATGACCTGGAGAGCAAGTTCCCTGGAGGCAGAGGGCACTCAAAGGGACTGGAACCAGAACAAGATTAAAAACCAGTATACCAGATTCTTCCTGGAGACTGACTGTATGGAAACACTGAAGAGATTCCTGCAGTACAGAAAGAAACACAAAAACCACACAAAGGTGAGACAGAGAGATATCAGATACAATATGAGACAAATGCACCTAGAAGCTCTACACAAGAAGTTCCCCCATGTGCAGAGGAGTGGGTGGCACAGTGCAGTTTCTGGGGTGCTGTCTGTGTGGAGTTTGCATGTTCACCTCATGTTTGTGTGGGTTTCCTCCCACTTGCTGGTGGGTAAATTGGCTTATGGGAAATTGGCTCGTGTGTGAGTGTGTGTCTGTGTCTGTGTGAATGTGAAGCTTGTGTGATCCTGTGTGAATAGGACGTGTCTGCAGTGCTCCAGTTCTACTGTGATCTCCTTTCTTAGCCTGAGGAACAGACAAAGAGAAAATGTGTTTGATTTGTATAATTGTCTAATACTGACATGTTTTGGTTGTAAAGGTTTGCAGAAAGGAGCCACACAATATTTTGTCTGTGCAGCGATGTTGCCTCACCTTGCACAGTGTCCACACTAATTCTCAGTGTGTTAACATTGCTTCTGGTCTCCCTCTCAGTCTCTCCTCAGGTGTTTGTCTCTTCCGAGCATCTGGGAAACACACAGAGCTGTTCCCTGTCCTGTCTGGTCACTGGGGCTTCAGTCCTAGAGTCATAGAGGTCAGTTTGTCCAGGCCTGGAGAGACCGAGGGAGAGGACGTGTGGTCCAGTGGGCTCAGACCCAATGGAGACAGCTGAGGAAGAGTGTGGAGATCTGAGAGAGTAAGATCGAGGAATACAGCTGTACTGTCACTCATCACAGCTCCAACCACAGCGTCACGCTGAGCTGGGGTAAGTGTCTGGAGCAGATCAGTGTGTGTTATACTATATCACACACGGGGGTGAGTCTGGAGCAGATCAGTGTGTATTATACTGTATCACATACAGGGGTGATACAGGAGCAGATCAGTGTGTATTATACTATATCACACACGGGTGAGTCTGGAGCAGATCAGTGTGTATTATACTGTATCACACACTGGGGTGAGTCTGGAGCAGATCAGTGTGTATTATACTGTATCACATACAGGGGTGATACAGGAGCAGATCAGTGTGTATTATACTGTATCACACACAGGTGAGTCTGGAGCAGATCAGTGTGTATTATACTGTATCACACACTAGGGTGATAACAGAGTCACATTATTTTTGTTATGCAGCAGGTAACGTCTGAAACTTTTCTTGTCTCTATAACAGATTATGCCGCATGTCTGAACTCTAACCACCTGGATTCCAGACTGCATGTCAGGGTGATTCTGGCACTTCTGTGTGTGATGGCAGCAGGGGCTGTAGTCATCTTGCACCAGAAGAAGCTGTGCTATGTGCCATTTTTACCACTGTCTTCACAAAGTCTTTTCACAGACCCCAGCTTGCTCTCCATGAGACACACAGACAGGGAGAGAAGCTGGGGGTCAGAGTGCAGGGTCAGCCATTGTACAGCACCCCTGGAGCAGTTGGGGTTAAGGGCCTTGCTCAGGGGCCCAAAGGAGTAGGATTCCTCTGCCGGCCGCAGATTTTTAAAAAAGATTTTAAGATTTTTAAAGTACGCAGTTTGGATAGCCAGTAGCCATATCACCCTGCAACTCGCAACTGGTCAGTACTTGGATGGGAGACCTCCTAGGAAAGCTGAGGTACTGCTGGGAGAGGTGTTAGTGTGGTCAGCAGGGGGGCGCTCACCCTGCAGTCTGTGTGGGTCCTAATGCCCCAGTATAGTGATGGGGACACTAGACTGTAAACAGGCGCCGTCCTTCGGATGAGACGTAAAACCGAGGTCCTGACTCTCTGTGGTCATCAACAATCCCAGGGTGTTTCTCGAAAAGAGTAGGGGTGTTTCCCCAGTGTCCTGGTCTAATCCCCCCCTGGTCTTTACCAGTCACAGCCTCCTAATTATCCCCATCTCTGAACTGGCTTCATCCCTCTGCTCTCCTTCCCACTGAGAGCTGCTGTGTGCTGAGCGGACTGGAGCATCATCCAGGTGGGGCTGGAGGGGATCCCCATTAACCTGTAAAGTGCTTTGAGTGGAGTGTCCAGAAAAGCACTATATAAATGTAAGGGATTATTATTAATTTTTATTATTAAGCTGTTTAAGATGGCAACACACTTCAGGCGCATGGAACATGAATGCTGGACACGAATATTAATAAGCTTCCAATGACAACACCACAGAGCATGAACACGTTTGAGCTGAAAGATGTATATTTCACATTGAAACCGCAGGAAGTCTGATTACAGAGTAATTATGTGGTGAATGTTTCTACCACCCTGGGGGTGTCAAAGCATGGTGTTGTAGTCCTAGATGGTGATGCATTTTTTAAAACTCTGTTTGCTTTTGGACATCCACTTTGTAGGAAGAGATTTAGTTCAAGTTTGCTTTTTATTTTATTTAATAGAAATTGGCCTGTCTCATTATTGTCCAGTGCTTCAGGTTAAGGAGCTAGAATTGTGTTAAGGAGCCTCTGAGACTCCTTATTTGATATATATGGAGTACCTGGGGGACAGCTCTGTGGCTCAGTGGTTTTGCTTGGCTGCCTCATACTGCAGAGGCCCCGGGTTCAATTCCAGACCCAGAGTGCTGTCGGGGTGGAGTCTGCATATTCTTCCGTGTGTGTGTGTCCCTTATTGGACTAGCAGGGTACACCACTATCCATCCTGGATGCATGCACATGATCTCACAAAAGACTTGAACGCGGGTGCCTTGTGCTTCCATTGGATGACAGAGGAGCTACGACCACGATGATTACACAGTACCTAGTTTGGATGATGTCTTACGCTCATGAAAGTCGACTGCAGTTCCAGATATTGAGCAGGTATATTCAAGATTTATACAACCCTGACAGCCTCGATCCTTTCTTGACAGCCTTGTTAGGAGCAAAGGCAATTACTGCTATGTTTAATTACTCTGGTGACCGACACCAAGCTGCATGGTCACTATAATCCGCTATTTATTCCATACATTCCAGCGTGATTAAGTAGCACTATAACCCTGAGTATGCACAGATATATACAGTATGTCTCCTTCAAGAAGTTCCTTGAAGTATGTTCCTTTTAAATCATTAATACTACACTTTCTTATATTGATTAAATGAAATGGTCTGAGACACATGTTTGAAAAGTTTAAAATAGGCATGAGGGCGTTATCTACAATACAGTATTTCTAAATGTAAGAATGTGAGAGTTGTGTGGACCTTATCTTTTTTTTACCTTGTTTAGTCTTTTTTTTGGTCAAGTGCAATTGTATTACAGTATGTAGCCCCTGACGGTGTTATTGGTGTTATATGTTATATGTACTCTTGTTTGTACGGTATAAATTTTTGCTGTTGCAATAAAAAAAAACGAAAGTCGTGCATAGCAACGGTCACTAAGGAAGTGCGGCTTAATCCCTGAATTCCGGTGTCCGTGCAGTAGAAGGAGACACTCCCTCCGCTCTCACAGTGGATCAACTGTCACCCTGCTCACAAGGGGGTGGAGGGGATCCCCATTAACCTGTAAAGAGCTTTGAGTGGAGAGTCGACAAAAGTGCTATATAAGTGTAAGCAATTATTATTATTTATAACAAATCAAATTACTTAAGAACATATGAAAAGTTAATGATACCAATAGACAATTCAGCTTATTAGAGCTCAGTATTTGTTCTGTACACATGTACTTATAATACATGGAATAATTTACAAAGATCCCACTATGTCCCCCTGTGTAGAATAGATGTTCATAATCTGTTTAGTCTATTGTTAGTCTCTAAGCTGTCAAAATTGAAAATCTGACGTTTAATCATATTCCACTTACTGTAAGTCCACCTGTTCTGATCTGTGGTTTCAATGTCATCAACCATCAACTAACCAACCATTTTTATTCTCCTTAAAACTTTTGAAATCCAACTTTTCAGCAGCTGGTCAGAAAGTCAAGTTGCCCAGTAAGGCTGATCGAATGTTCCCTTCCAAACATATGTGAGAGGAAAAATACACCAGTGATTGCCAAAGCAAACAATTCTCAAAAAGTATTTCCTTGGACCTGAATACTACTACTACATTTAAATGTGATATATATATATATATATTCATTAAACAACTCTCAATGCATTTTCACTGTACTGAGACCAGACCTTGATGTTTAAACAGAGAACCACTCATAGAGAAAATATTATACTATATCCATATATATTGAACCTTAATATAAATGCTACGGTATTTGAAGCTTGCATTATTCTTAGACGTCGGTCTGTCGCCAGTGGCCAGTCGCCAGTGTTTCACAGAGGAATCCTGTGCAGACTGATCCTCCGACACTCAGTCTCCCATAGGGTGGCACTGCCCTGTGGAGCAAAGACATCACCGATGAAGTTCCTGGCGTTCAGAATGCGCGTCGCCAAGGCTGTGCTGCTTAAGCATCTCACCATCTTCCTCCTTGTCTTTCGAGAACACCACGCCATTGTCCTCCTGGCCCCAGCGCAAGCTGGTGTTGCCCAGCTCGGTGTGCCTGGACAGCTCTCTCGTCACCTGTGGAGGGGACAGTACCACAGCAGCCCGGGTCAGAAATCAGGGCCCGGTACGTCTTCCTGAACGAGAGCCGCGGTTTTGTCGCGGCAGGGAGGACGCGATCGCCGGGCGAAACAGGGAAGCAGCAGCAGACAGCGCCTGTGGTGGGTGATAGTGGTCTGTAGTGGGAGGTGGCAGCTGGAGTGAGCGCTCTGGAAAACGTGGGACGTAGTGGGATTCAAAGTTGCAGAACGAAGCAGGGAGGCAGCCAGATAGGTGACGTCGAAAGCAAGCAAAGCCCGGAGCCGATAGATACCCAAGCGAAGCAGCTAAGAGACGAGGTCGAGGCGAGAAATCTTCGATGCCAAGGAGCAAACACAAGGGCAATCCAAGAGCAAGGTCGAGGGAAATGGGGTCAAAGAATCAAGGAAAACTTGACTAAGGAACACCAAGGCTCAAGCCTGAACTCCCTAACACTGAGCGAGTGGAGGGCTGACTGTGAGCAGGTGGAACTGATCTTCCACCCAATTGCACTGTCACGGCAACCAGGTGACTGACAGGTGGCCACGTCGGTTGCTGTGGTTACTCGGAAGGGTCTTTGAGCAATCCAACGTGAGCAGGCATGATAAAATAAACAAAGCCAGCAAGGGAAAGGTCAGCGCTTCAATATAACTGCAACTATGATCTCCAGTATTCTCTCTCTTATATTCTAGTTTAAAGCCCTTATTAACTCTATAACTCTACCCTGCACTTTTGGGCCTATTCATATGCTCCCTTAATTCAAAATGCCAAAAGGAAGATAATAGTAATTTCTTCTGTTTGTTTTGTATTGTGTTTATTAATCACTTCCACTCCCCAGTTTATAAATACTCCCAGTCTGTCCACAGCTCTGCGCTAATCTTCTCTTGCTCCCCTCCCTCCATCCTATCTTGACCCTTGCAACTGCCTCCCTGGCTCATTCTTCACAAATGATTTTGGTGAGGTAACACTACAATAATAAGTACACTATCCCTTTATATTCATCTGATTGTTTCCTGAATTCCTAAAATGCTGCTTTTTAACCAAAGAAAATCCCCAATAATGATTCATATTGGTAGGAACCCACTGCGTGCAATGTGTGACAACCATTATGATTGAGTGTATTTCTGATTTCTGTATAACAAAGCAATGTGTGGCTCATTATGCATAGCATTGACTGGATGATCTTTTTTGTCTACTGCAGCTCCAACAGTATGATTTGCTTAGTTTCTTCTTTACGAGGAGCCTGGAATATCGCAAGCCACCTATGCACACTGACACAATCTAGTAGTCGATTTCCTATACCTGGACCAGAAGCCATTCTTTAACATCTGGGTCATTAGGATTCACTTCCGAGTCCATTAATATCCTTACTCTCAGCACCACTCTCTTCCCTGTGGAGGAAAGGATGAAAACAGCATAGAAGACAAAAAAAGAGGCAAACCCCATTCTGAAGTAGCATTAAGTGATTCACCCTGCCTGGTCTGAGGGACAGTTATATGGTCAAGGACGTCAAAACATCACTTACAATATTACAAAAGACTGGTGCTCTGAAGGTGGCTCCAGAGTCTATCCCAGCAAGCAACAGGTGCAAGGCAGGGTTAACCCTGGCAGTAATGCCAGTCCGTCACAGGGCACACACCACAGCTCATTTTCCCAGGAGCCGATTCAAAACCTACCAGCATGTCTTTGTACTGCAGGAGAAAACCCACGCAAAGACAAGGAGAACATTCAAACTCCATGCAGACAACAGCCCAGATACTGAACCCAGAGCTCAGGCACTACGAGGCAGCAATGCTAACCACTGCACCCAGTGCACCCTGGGACCGACTCTGGGCCACCACAAGTGCGAACTGGACAAGCGGTCGTGGACTAGCAAAGTGAAGGCGACGTTCCCCGCAAGGTTACCCCCATAAGGCTGTCGAAGTGGCACCGCGATAACTTACCACTGTAGCAGAAGAAAGCGTAGGTGGTGTTGCAATTATAGTCATTCCAGGAGCCTCTCGCACTCCCCTGAAGATTCACGGCGCCACAGCTCTCGATGCCGCCATAATTGTTGGGCTCGCCCACCTGCCAGGGGCGGAAAGTGGAGACGTCCCCATCGGACCACTTCCAGGGCTCGGTGAACAGTCCGATCCAGACCTCCCTGCCTCCGGCCGTAACTCTTACTAACTCATTCTCGCTCTGGCTCCTCACCCGGGTCAGGTCGGTGTAATGTTCTCTGCAAAACGTCAGGGCTTCTGTCCAGTTCTTGGCCTCAGCCACCAGGAAGTATTGATCGGCTGCGCCTTCCCCCCCTGAAGAAGTGAACCCCAGTCAGTAGTCGGGTTGAGGGTCGCGGAGCAGCCTCGGCAAGCAACAGGCAGGATACCACCTGGATGGGACGCCAGTCCACTGCACGGACGCACAAGCACCGCATACAGTCACACCAGGGCCAAACATTCCCAGCAGCCAATTCACTCACCAGAGCGTCTTTGGACTGTGGGAGGACACTGGAGCACCTGGAGGAAACCCCCACGCACAAGGGGAGAACATGCAAACTCCACCTCGCCACCCCAGGATTTGAACCCAGGGCCCCGGTGCCGCCATCCCATCAGCCCAAGAGCCACTCAAAGGATTCAATTCCGAGAACAATGGGGAATTTCATAAGGAGGAATTACTCGTACTCCCAAGCCCCCCTCTCCCTCCACCACCTTCACATGCAGTAGTCGCGTGAGAAAGACCGTAAAAGGCCGTAAAAGACTCAGGGGCCATTTACCTTGATAGCAAACGGAATAGCTCGTGAAACTGCAAGGGCGATCTGCCCACAACCCGCCGCCGACCATCGCCACGCAGTTCTCCTTGCCGCCGTAGTTGTTTGGTTCTCCCGCACGCCAGCTGGTAAAAGCAGACCTCCCCACGCCGTAGAGGTAGCCCCCCCCGAGGGACCACTGCCACAGGTCCCAGACATAGTACAGGCCGGTCCAGGCGCAGCCCGTGACCGGCTCGGTGGTGGCAAGGAGCTGCTCCAGGTCGGCTGGCCCACTCACGGTAGCCATGTCCGTGTACTGGCCCCTGCAGTACGCCCGAGCCCCCGCCCACGTCCTGCGCTTGCTCACGAAGTGGTAGCGGTGAGGTGAGACCAACCCCCAGAGGCCTGAAACACAGGAGGCAGGGTTGAGGCTTAGGAGCAGGGGTGACCAGCTCGCGATGCCTGGCCAAGCCTGCGCACGACGTGCCAAAGCGTCGGAGAAGCAAATCCGGTCGGGGAATGGCCCGGCACTTCTCAACCCGACATTTGTGGCTGTCGTTTTGAGTGGTTTTGTCTTCCCTGGGGGAGGATTTCAAATGGGTCTGCCAATGCACTGTGAAGTGGCACAGGGGCTTTAGGACTGCAGTTTCTCAGCGTTGGGACGCTAGGTTCAGCTCTGCTTCTGGTCTGGTTTGTATATTCGACACTGTGCTCACGCTGGGTTTCCTCTAGGGTGCTCCAGTCTGCTCCCCAGTCGAAAGGCATGCTGGTATGTTCACTGACGTCTGGGAGAGTTAGTGCCAGTGTGATGGAGTACCACTCCTTGTGCCTGCTGTTTACTGGAATAAGCTCTGGCTGTCCCACCACCCTGAACTGCATGAGGTGGAACAGGTGGGAGGATGGAATATCATATAATCAAGAGCACCGCTGATATCAAAGTCAGGCGGAACGATTAATTGGCAAAAAGCAACGGCATCAACAAGACCAGATGATAATCAGTCTAAGATGGCGCCGTGTTAGTGGCAGCCTGCTACAGCAGGTCTGTGTCTTTTTGTTGTCTTTTTGTTTCTTTCAGTTAGTTAATGCTAGTGTGTTAGTGTTTTTTCTTCATACCTTTGCCGGCAACTAGATTTGCGATCACAACATGATGGATACTAGAAAGCTGACATGCTTTTTCTTGTTTTTTCTGATACTCGGACCTCTGTTTCTATCGGGTTGCAATGCCGATAGCTACAGAGGCATTGTCTACACGCATGACCAGCTGATCGCGCTAGCGCGTCCGGCTCTACTCACTGGAGAGAAGCCATTGGTACCGGAGGAGCTGAGGAGGAGAAGCCGAGGCTGTGGGGCAGGTGCGACGCAAAATGCGAAGAGAAGGAGATTTAAACCCTACCTTCCTTCGATCATCATGGGAAATGTGAGGTCCTTAGTGAACAAGATGGACGAACTGGGAGCATTGGTGAGAAGCCAGAGGGAGTATCGTGAATGCAGTATCATGTGTTTCACCGAGACGTGGCTGCAGGAACTTATTCCGGACTCGAACGTTACCATCGGCGGCTTTCAGACGGTGCGGGCGGACAGAAACACCGAGAGTGGTAAGAGGAAAGGAGGGGGGCTCGCGGTGCTTGTCAACAACAGATGGTGGACATACTCATTTTAAGGAGTGCGTCTGTAACCCGGACACCGCGGGAGTTTACATGCGCCATCTTTGTTGTTGTTTACATTCCACCTACGGCAAACGCAGAGGTAGCGTGTGACGTCATAAACACAGTCACAGCCAGTCTACAAACAAAGCACCCTAGCGCTTTTATAGCTATTTCAGGGGACTTTAACCACGTATCTATTTCCACCACTTTGCCTACTTTCCACCAATTTGTTAAGTGCCCGACCAGAGAAAACAAAAAACTGGACTTATTATATGCCAATGCTAAGGATGCATATAGTTCCACAGCCCTTCCCCCCCTTGGCAGATCAGATCACAACCTTGTCTTGCTTACACCACTATACAAGCCTATTGTCCAGCGTCAACCTGCAACCATGAGGACTGTGAGGAGATGGTCTCAAGAGGCTATGGAGGATCTACGTGGTGCTTTGGAGGCCACCGACTGGGATGTGCTGTGCGAACCACATGGGGACGACATAGACAGCATGGTGGACTGTGTCACTGACTACATTAACTTCTCCGTAGACAACACCATCCCCACCAAAGACGTACACTGCTTTTCCAATAACAAACCCTGGATCACCAGCGACTTGAAGGCTCTTCTGAATGACAAGAAGAGAGCCTTTAGGAGGGGGGATAAGGAAGAGGTCAAGCGTGTACAGAGGGAGCTAAAGCAGAAGTTAAGAGAGAGCAAGGACGCCTACAGGAGGAAGGTAGAGGACAAGCTGCAAAGGAATAGGGTAAGGGATGTATGGATCAGCATGAGAGAGATCACTGGCTTCAAACAGGCTGGGGGTGCAACAGAGGGGAACCTGGAGATGGCCAACGAGTTGAACCAGTTCTTTAACAGGTTTGATCCAGGGTCCTCTGTGGCTCAACACCCATCCCCCCACAGCCACACGCTCCCTAACCCTTCACAGGTGCGACTGCCCAACACCTCCTCCATCCCCCCACAAACATGGCCGCCTACAGCTACAACCCCCGACAGCTACTCACCCACCCATCCCCCACAGCTGCCACTCCAACACCTCCGCCATTAACACCTGCAGCACTGAAAGCCCTATGAGCACCATCCCCCAGGCCAGGCTGACCATCACAGCTGACCAGGTGAAGAAGGAGCTGAAGAGGCTGCACCAGGGTAAGGCCACAGGGCCAGATAACATCTGTCCCAGAGTTCTGAGGGCCTGTGTTGATCAGCTGAGCGGAGTGCTCCAGCGACTATTCAACCTGACCCTGCGCTTGGAGAGTGTCCCGGTGCTCTGGAAGACATGCCTGGTCCCGGTACCAAAGAAAGAGCGCCCCTCTGTCCTCAACAACTACAGACCAGTTGAACTGACTTCTCACGTCATGAAGACACTGGAGAGGTTGGTCTTATCCCACCTGAGACCCCTTGGTAAGCTCATCACTGGACACCCTACAGTTTACCTACCAGCCCAGTGTTGGTGTGGGGGATGCGATCATCTACATGCTGCAAAGGGCCTACTCACACCTGGACAGGGCTGGCAACACTGTAAGGATCATGTTTTTAGACTTCTCCAGTGCCTTCAATACCATCCAGCCCTTACTTCTAAGGAGGAAGCTGGAGGATATGCAAGTCGATGCCTCCATGACCTCGTGGATCACTGACTACCTGACAGGCAGACCACAGTCTGTGATACTTCAGAACTGTGTGTCTGAACAGGTGGTGAGTAACACAGGGGCACCTCAAGGGACAGTTCTTTCTCCATTCCTCTTCACTCTCTATACTTCGGACTTTGAACTTCAGGTTGAACCACTTGGAACTAAATGTAACAAAGACAAAGGAACTGGTGGTAGATTTCAGGAGGAAAAAGGTCAAACCTACTCCTATCTACATCCATGGGAGTGGCGTGGAGATGGTGGACTCGTACAAGTACCTGGGAGTGCACATCGACGATAGACTGGAATGGTCTAAGAACATCGAGGCCATCTATAAGAAGGGACAGAGCCGGCTTTACTTCTTGAGGAGGCTCAGGTCCTTCAATGTATGTAGTAAGATGCTACATTTGTTCTATCAGTCGGTGGTGGCGAGCGCCATTTTCTACGCAGTGGTATGCTTGGGCCCTGGGATTAGAGCTGTGGATTCTAAAAGGCAGAACAAGCTCATCAGGAGAGCAAGCTCTGTCATTGGGTCTGACCTGGACCCCTTGGAGGTAGTAGCTGAGAGGAGAATGGTGTCCAAACTAGAGGCCATCATGGACAACATCTCCCATCCCCTCTATGACAGGCTTGTAGAAATGAAGAGCATGTTCAGCAATAGACTGATTCATCCACGGTGCGACAGGGAGCGCTACAGGAGGTCATTCTTGCCTTCTGCCATAAGACTGTACAACACATCCACCTTGCATCTGGGCAGAGGCAACATTGACAGTGACCTGTTTCTGGACTGAACGCATCTACACATCTACTGCTACATCTGTCCTCTTCTTTTCTTTTCCCGTTTACAACCGTTTTTTGTGCAATATATGCCAGGGACCCGTGCAATACATTTATATTTATATCTATATTTAGATCTATATTTATTTTCATATGTGTGCTACGATTTTTCTGCGTACTGTTCTGTTCTAGTTTGTTCTTTGTGTGTCCGGACTGTGAGTAACTCTTTTAGTGCACCCCTCACTGTACTGATTGTATTGTATGTATTGTATTATTATTTTTATTATTATTGTATCATTCGTTACACTGTGGCTGTGTTGTCTGTGTAAAGCTGCTGTTGCGCTGCACTTTCCCTCACGGGATCAATAAAGTATCTATCTATCTAAGGAGGTACAACCTCCGAGTTGGTAGGCTGGTGGCCACAGGTTCTTGGATGAGCAATCGGCCCCCTGGTCATTTCTGTACTTTGCTCAGATCCAGATGAGCGGACCAGTCCAGACTGCAGACGATCGCAGGTGATACAGCGGGATTAGCGGAGGCCGAGAAGCGGGCAGCAAATGAAATTCAAATGATTTAAACCAAAAACACCTGACAGATCATGTCTAAGTGTGGGGTTCTGGCGTGCCGGCAGGAAAAACAAACTTTCAATGCAAAACTCAGGGAGGATACTCGGGGAAAAGACAGGTGTTTATGCTGATGCGTCGTTTGCATCCGCGAAACAATGTGAGCGAGCCATAAGCCACAGGCACAAGGCAGGACAGATGAATGACTATGTTAACACAGGGACACCAGCCTATTGCAGGGCACAGATATGCCCACACTCACACCAGGGCCAATTTTCCCAGAACCCAATTAACCCACCAGCATGGCTTTGGACTATGGGAAGAAACCGGGGCAAACCTATAAGAAACACACATGAACTGGAGGCACATACCAACTCCAGACAGCAGACAGCAGAACTGAATCCAGGGTGCAACCACTCCAGTCATTGGTGAGCCAAGTGCTTATGAGACTTTAGCCATCTTGATCCTGCAGAAAGAGACTGTGTCCCCAACAGAAAAAAGTCTTGAACAGTCTCCTCACAAAGCACATAAGTAAAGGAAAGGCTGTGGAAATATGAAGATAACATGGAATGAAGGGCCAATCCTGGCCCCAGAGCTCTGATATTCACTTTTGAGACTATAAGACTGTTATTCACTGTTGAGACTTTAGACTGCTAAATAGCCAACCTGCAGCTCCTTTAGCAAATCACCTGTAATGGCTACATGGACGCACAGTTTTCACTATATTCAGCATAACTGCACTACTTGTATATATTGCATACACCATGGACACATAGCAGCTCTACTCATATTGAGTTTTATTCCATTTAAAAAAATGTAACCTCAATTTTGTGATTTTGTGAATTTTGTGATTCTTGTGGTTTTTGTGAGCTCGCAGAAAAAGACAATTCATTGCCAGCAACTACTGCTGCTGCATGCCATTTTGTTGTGCATCTGATAAATAAACTTTGATTTGATTTGATTTGATTTCTGAGCCTGGAGGGCTTTTGTATCTTTTAATCTTTATTCCATCCTAGGCTCTTAATACCTGGATTTGGACCAGGACTGAGACCTCCAGATTTAGAAGCATCTTGAACCTTTCCCAGTGGGTTTTAAAGGGAGCCTGCAAATAATATTGTCCTGCATATTGATGTCCTTTCCTGGACTCTTAATGGTTTGAATACACTCTAAATGCAATTAGACTCGATTGGCACTGTTATAAGGCTCTCACTCATAAATTTACCTGTCACACTCCAGGACCAGGAGTAAATAACAGTGCTTTGATCAATTAATAAAGGCCTGGATCACCTGGACTATGATCGATTAAACAGGTGGTCTGTTCAATAAAGTAACTAAGGGATCATTGGGAGCAAACATCAATAAAACTGGCGATTCAGGGTGACCTGTAACATTTACTAGACCTGAGCTCTCCCTGGGTCAGGATCAGAGAGCCCTGCACTGACTGGACCAGAGTCATAGAGCCCTGGACTAACTGGACTGGTGGCACAGACCCCTGGACTGACTGGACCAGAGTCACAGACCCCTGGACTGACTGGACCAGAGACACAGACTCCTAGACTAACTGGAACAGAGACACAGACCCCTGGACTGACTGGACCGGGGACACAGACCCCTGAACTAACTGGACCAGAGTCACAGATCCCTGGACTAACTGGACCGGGGTCACGGACCTCCTTGACTGACTGGACCAGAGGTCACAGACCGCCTGGACTAACTGGACCGGGGACACAGACCGCCTGGACTGACTGTATTGGGACTGATTGTAAGCTCCAGCCCTTTCAACACCGAAGTTCAGAGGTCTTTTCATCTTCCATCTCTGCCGGTCCATATTGGAAAGGAGAGAAAAAGCCCACATGAGGAGATTACAATACATATACTGTATATAATCATTTTTTTAAAACCAGCCATAAATTAACCTTGGCAAATTGTCTATAACTGTTCACTGTTTTTTTTTTCCCTATGACACTATATAAATTTGTGACCAATTCTAAATAAAATTAACAAGTAGGCAGGAGCAAACGGTGTATTTGAATGAAGCTGCACACATATTTCTTTGCCTCTTTACTGGAGAACTCCGAAAAGGTTGATCGTGCGCCCCAGGAAAAACCTTACAGGCCATCATGGACATCTCCCATTTTTCCCTCTAAGACATGCTTGGGAGAATGAAGAGCACATTCAGCGACAGGCTGATTCACCCGCGGTGGGACAGGGGGTGCTACAGGTGGTCATTCGTGCCTTCTGCCATCAGACTGTACCACTCATCCACTGTGTGTCTGGGCAGGAGCAGCACTGACACTGACCTGGTTTTGGACTAAACAGTAAACTCTCTGCTTCCCTCAGTTTTTTTTTTCCCCGTTTACAACTGTTTTTTGTGCAATACATGCCAGGGACAATATATTTATATTGTGCAATACAACTTTTTTGTGTACTGTTCCGGCTTGCTCTTTGTATATTCTGGACTGTGAGCGACTCTTCTTAGCGCACTTCTCACTGACTGGACTGATTGGATTGTGTTTTTGTATTGTTGTATCATTTCATTACACTGTTGCTGTGATGACTGTGCTGCTGTCGCACTGCAATTTCCCCTCACGGGATCAATAAAGTATCTGTCGATAAGTAGCCGTCGTTGTGTTTCAGATAGTTACAGAGAGCTGGTGACCCAGTTCTGTTCACATACTGGGGCTGCCCTCCCATCTATACAGGACATTGATGACAGATGGTGCTTGAGGAAAGCTCTAAGCATCATTAAAGACCCCCACAGACCCCAGCTACAGACTGTATGACCCTCTACCATCTGGAAAACTGTACCGGAGCATTTGGCCCCAGGCTACCAGACTCAGAATCAGTTTTTACCCCTGCACTATCAAACTATTAAACTCCCAGCCTCTCTCACTCTCACCTCACCTCTCACCTATGATCTGAACCTCACAGTGCCTTCTTTCTTACCAAAAACTCAAACACACATTGAAATCTACCTCTACCTTACATGTCAAAAATCTCACTCCCCATAATTTCTATCCTTTTATTTCATTCTGTTGATGCATGTTTTTGTACATCTGATGTTGTTTTGCACATTACCCGTTACCTTTTGTTGTTTTGCACACTGCCTGTTGTTGTTTTTGCACACTGCATTGTTTTTTTGTACTACGTATCGTCAGAGAGCTAGCTAAATAGCATTTCGTTATACCATATACCTGTATATGAGTATAGTGACAATGAACTTGAACTTGAACTTGAATACTGTGCAGTAAAGCAACATCATCTTTCCAAACAGAGGTTCAGGGTTAGTCCACACAAATGAAAAAAGGACTCACTAACCTGAGACGATTAAGGTGAGGCATATCTTCTTAGCCATCACTGTGGGTCGGTGAATCTGCAATCAGAGAAACACTTAAGAGGTCCTTTCAGATTTCTTCGATTTTCATTTAGATGTAGTTTCCAATTAGGTTCCAGACTTTAGTGGCCCAGATGGGAACTTGGCTTTGCCGGACAAACACAACACATACTATATAATATAATATAATAAAGACATAATACATGATCAATTTACCAAGACCTGGGATGGAGTGGCGTCCTGTCCAGAGTGTAGCCCGCCTAGTGCCCTTTGCTTGCCAGAATAGGTCCTGTGGCCTTGAATTGGTAAGATCAGATCACTTTTATTAGCCATATTCAATTTCTTGCATTAGGAATTTGTCTTTTCACAGACCCCAGCTTGCTCTCCATGTGACACACAGGCAGGGAGAGAGAAGCTGGGGGTCAGAGCGCAGGGTCAGCCATTTATACGACACCCTTGGAGCAGCTGGGGTTCAGGGTCTTGCTCAGGGGCCCAACAGAGTAGGATTCCTCTGCCAGCCGCGGGACTTGAACCGGCAAACCCTTCCAGCCACAGGCACAGAGCCTGAGCCACAGAGACACCGATTTGTTTTTAACTGGATAAGCAGTTACTTAAAGCAAGGTGATGTCATGAAAATAAAGGAGAAGCTGATCGTTTTTCATCTTTCTCATCAGGTTCTCCCTGGGTCAACATCGCTTGACCGGTACAGTTTCACTTAAGGCTGTAACGATGTTCTGTAGAGGTGAAAAGGATCCGATGCAGATGCAGGAGTCGCAGGGAGGTAAGTAAACGTACCGAGCAAATCCAGGAGCTGAGCCGTAGTCCGAAGGCGAAGGTAAGTCGAGATCCGGTAAAGGCACTGGTGGCGAACAATCCAAAACGTGAGACAGAATCGTAGTCGATAAGAGAGCTACAGGGTCAAATCCAAAACAGGCAATGATAGCAAACAATCCAAAGGGCGAGACGAGATCCGAAGTCCGAAGGCAAAAGGTGCAGGCAGAATTCCAGGAAGGCAAAAGAGGGGTGAGAACGCTAGGCTGAGCAACAAGTAGAGAACTCAATACCGAGCAACGGGAATCAGGTACGAATGGTATAAATAACCCGGCGTGCCGCACGGTAGAGCAATTGCAGGTGTGTTAACTCGTGCGGCGGCGCTTGTTAGTAGTAATCCGCTGCTGGTGCTGATTGGCTCGCTTACGTGTTGATCTCCACTGGCAGGGCAGAGCCTGGCTTTGGTGTCGCCACTTACTCCAATAAAACAACCAACCACTCCCTCTTCAAAACAGGTCACATTGCGGGCTTAAAGTGAAATAAACGCTCTTTTTGAGCCCTGTCGGTTCACTTGTTACTTAAAAAAAAACCTACCCGCTTAAAAGTTCCCAGACTCTCAAACGAACAAAGCTTACATTTCTCGCAGGTTTGGACATTGATAATCTTTAAAATGTCCTGAAATTTCCCTATAATCCTCAAAATCTTCTTCCACACCTCGAAACAGTAACATCGGGATTTCCTAATAAGTCACTCATTACACAGCGTTTCTGAAATTTTGCACTTTTTCTGAAACTTTGCTCCTCGATATTTTTTTCCTCTCTAATTTAGTCACCACTCACCCTTCTTCTCCCCTCTGGATGCGAGGAGTGTCTCCGACGTCCCGGGATGCTGCGTAGACGTGGACTGTTACCAGGACTGTACAGCCCTCGGATCACCTAGCTGCGGTCCCCAAGGAAACCATTTGGGCTTAGCTAGGCCCTATCTAATTGATTCTCTGCAGGGACAATATTCAAATCGGACTCCTCCCCCCACCCCGTGCCAGGTGCCTAGGCAAATCAGTCTCTCTGCTTTACTTTGGACTCATTTAAATTTTAATCCCTGGCAAATCAGGTTTGGATTTATATCTATTGGGGTGGGGGGATAAATTTGTTTTCTTATGGCCAAGGTCCAGCAAAACCAATACGACAAAGACAAAACACTGTCAACAAAGAAGGTGGCGCAACAAAGTTTCAGCAGATTATTTCAGAAAATTAGTTTACACTGTTCAGAAGTCAGATGGTGGCACAGTTCTGGTACAGTGGTTAGCATCCTTTGACAGACTGGCACCCTTTCCATCAAAGGTACACTGACAGGCTGAAAGAAGTCTTTAGTCTGAAGGAACTGAGTCTCTTTAGTCTGAAGGGAGTGTCCCACACTGACAGGCTGAAGGAGCTGAGTCTCTTTAGTCTGAAGGGAGTGTCCCACACTGACAGGCTGGAGGAACCGAGTCTCTTTGGTCTGAAGGGAGTGTCCCACACTGACAGGTCTGAAGGAGCTGAGTCTCTTTAGTCTGAAGGGGGTAGTGTTCTACACTGACAGAATCTCTTGAGTCTTGAACATAGATCAAAGTCAACCCATCTGATTTCTTCGGAATGAACCATGAAAGTGGAAACTACCCTAAATTGAGAAGAAGAGGCACCAACATTATATGCACTATTCTAAATGAGATCCTCCTACTCCTACTGTGCGATACAATCTTAACACAACATAGTTTCATCTCTGCTGGCAGTGTCACGGACATCCAAAGGGACTAACCGTGGGGAGCAGGAGAGCGGAAAAAGACCCATATGCGTAGCGGCGAGACGGGAAAAAGGCCCGGGCTCATTAGTGCAAAGAGTTCAGGAATGCCGTATAGAAACCTATGCCCTCAGGGAGCGGACGTGGGGCGCCCTGGTGCTAGGTGGGTCTCAGGACATCCGAACGTCAATGCTGAGCGAGTACAGAGTGCAAGACCCAGAAATATATAGCCCAAGGGAAAGAGAGGGACAGGAAGGACAGCAGACCGGAAACTAGGGAGAGGACAGAGAAGGAGCGCCCTCTGGCTGCAGAGGGCGTGACAGTACCCCCCCCTTCATGGGCGGCTCCCGACGCCCATACAAATACATGAGCTGCCCAGCACTGGGGGGAGTAAAAACCTCATTTAACTGAAAGGAAACCTCCGGGAGTCCACGGCTGAGAGCTACCCCCTCCTCCGGGGTATTAACCTTTATTGGGTGGAGGAAGGGGGGTCGAGTAAAGCTCCGGAGACTTAAAACAAAAAAGTACACAAGCACAAACACAACAAACAAAAACCTGGGCTTTACACAGAGAGCGGTGGGGTTGGGATGTCAGCGCCATAAGACAATGTTTTATGCAGAGAGTGGAGAGATTGGTGTCAGGACCATACGACACTGCTTTACGCAGAGAGTGGTGGGGTGGGATGTCAGAAGCTGACGAAAGTACTTTACACAGAGAGCGGAGAAGGTGGGATATCGGGGTCATACGACAGTGCTTTACACAGAGAGTGCTGGTGGAGGGATGTCAGGGGCATACGACAATGCTTTACATAGAAAGTGGAGGGGATGGGATGTTAGGACCTGACAACACAGCTTAACGCAGAGAGTGGAGGGGTGGGTGTCAGGGCCATATGACAGTTCTTTACGCAGAGAGGGCTGGGGGTGGGATGTCAGGGCCTGACAAAACTGCTAAACGCATAGTGTGGAGGGGTGGGTGTGAGGGCCATACGACAGTGCTTTACTCAGAGAGTGGAGGGGTGGGATGTCACGGCCTGACGATACTGCTTTACGCAGTGAGTGGCTGAGGTGGGATGTCAGGGTCTGACGATAATGCTTTACGCAGAGAGTGGCGGGAGTGGTTGTCAGGGCCATAAGACACTGCTTTATGCAGAGAGTGGCAGGAGTGGGATGTCAGGACTATACGACAGTGCTCTACACAGAGAGTGGTGGGGTTGGGATGTCAGGGCCTGACGATACTGCTTTACGCAGAGAGTGGCGGGGGTTGGATATCAGGGCTGTAAGACACTGCTTTATGCAGAGAGTGGAGGGGGTGGGATGTCAGGGCCGTAAGACACTGCTTTATGTAGAGAGTTTAGGGGTGGGTGTCAGGGCCATAAGACACTTCCTTACGCAGAGAGTGGCGAGGGTGGAATGTCAGGGTTATATGACAGTGTTTTACGCAGAGAGTGGAGGGGGTGGGATGTCAGGGCTTGACTTCACTGCTTTAAGCAGAGAGTGGAGGGATTGCTGTCAGGGCCATACGACACTTCTTTACGCAGAGAGTGGTGAGGGTGGGATGTCAGGACCTGACGATACTGCTTTACGCAGAGAGTGGCGGGGGTGGGATATCAGGGCCATACGACACTTCTTTACGCAGAGAGTGGTGAGGGTGGGATGTCAGGACCTGACGATACTGCTTTCCGCAGATAGTGGAGGGGGTGGGATGTCAGGGCTTGACGATACTGCTTCACGCAGAGAGTGGCGGTATTGGGATGTCAGAGCATGAGGACACTGCATTATGCAGAGAATGGAGAAGTGGGTGTCAGGGCCATACGACTCTTCTTTACGCAGAGAGTGGCGCGGGTGGGATGTCAGGGGTTGACGACTGTGCTTTACGCAGACTGGATGAGGTGGGATTTCAGGGCCATACGACAGTGCTTTACGTAGAAAGTGGACGGGGTGGGATGTCAGGGCCTGACGATACTGCTTTACGCAAAGAGTGGCGGGGGTGGGATGTCAGGGGTTGACGACACTGCTTTATGCACAGAGTGGAGGGGTGGGTGTCAGGGCCATACGAGAGGGCTTTACGCAGAGAGTGGCGGTATTTGGATGTCAGGGCCTGACGATACTGCTTTACGCAGATAGTAGCAGGGGTGGTATGTCAGGGCCTGACGATACTGCTTTATGCAGAGAGTGGCGGGGGTTGGATGTCAGGGCCGTAATACACCGCTTTATGAAAGAGTGGCGGGGGTGGGATGTCAAGGCCTGACGATACCGCGTTATGCAGAGAGTGGTGGCGGTGGGATGTCAGGGTCTGACGATACCGCGTTACTCAGAGAATGGAGGGGTGGGTGTCAGGGCCATACGACACTTCTTTACGCAGAGAGTGGAGGGGTGGGTGTCAGTGCCATATGACACTTCTTTAGGCAAAGAGTGGCAGGGGTGAGATGTCAGGGCTTGACGACACTGCTTTATGCAGAGAGTGGCGGAAGTGGGATGTCAGAGCCTGACAGCACTGCTTAACGCAGAGAGTGGAGGGGTGGGTATCAGGGCCTGACGACACCGCTTTACGCAGAGAGTTGCAGGGGTGGGATGTCAGAGCCTGACAATTCTGCTTTACGCAGATAGTGGAGGGGTTGGGATGTCAGGGCTTAACGATACTGCTTTACGCAGAGATTGGGGGTATTGAGATGTCAGGGACTGAGGACACTGCATTATGCAGAGAATGGAGGGATGGGTGTCAGGGCCATACAACAGTGCTTTACACATAGAGTGATGGGGGTGGGATGTGAGGGCCATATGACACTGCTTTTCACATAGTTTGGCGGGGTTGGGATGTCAGGGTCATATGACACTGCTTTACACGGAGAGTGGCGGGGGTGAGGTGTCAGGGCCAAACGACAGTGCTTTACACAGAGAGTGGCAGGGGTGGGATGTCAGGGCCTGACAACACAGCTTAATGCAGAGAGTGGAGGGGTGGGTGTCAGGGCCATACGACACTTCTTTACGTAGTGAAGTGGAAATCTAATAAGTAAATTGATTCTTAAAAATGTAGAGAGCTTTGAAAAAAATATATTGGTGCTTTTAGATAATATATTTCAAGGATGTAACTGCTGTGCTGCAGTGCGTGCAGAATTTTAGAAAACAGTTAGTCAACAAAGTACACTGTTTAGGTTAGTTTAGAAGACAATGTACCAAAACAATATATGCTGTCTGGTCATTAGAATTAGCTGAAAGTAACTGATAAGCTTTGAATAACAAATCTAGTTTTTCTTCTCTCGCTCTATGATGTAATCTGTTTTCTCAGGTGAGAACTCTCTCTTGTGGCTTCCTTGATAGTTATATTTCCATGACAGTAGACAGTGGCGGGAGTGGGATGTCAGGGCCTGACGATACTGCTTTTCCCAGTTAGTGGTGGGGATGGGATGTCAGGGCCATACGACACTTCTTTACGTAGAGAGTGGTGGGGTGGGATGTCAGGGCTTGACGACACTGCTTTATTCAAAGAGTGGAGGGGTGGGTGTCAGGGCTATATGACACTGCTTTACACAGAGAGTGGCGGGGTTGGGATGTCAGGGCCATATGACACTGTTTACACAGAGAGTGGCGGAGGTGGGATGTCAGGGCCGGACAACACAGCTTAATGCAGAGAGTGGAGGGGTTGGTATCAGGGCCATACGACACTTCTTTACGTAGAGAGTGGCGGGAGTGGGATGTCAGGGCTTGATGACACTGCTTTATGCAGAGAGTGGAGGGGTGGGTGTCAGGGCCATAAGATACTGTTTACACAGAGAGTGGCGGAGGTGGGATGTCAGGGCCTGACAACACAGCTTAACGCAGAGAGTGGAGGGGTGGGTGTGTGGGCCATACGACACTTCTTTACGTAGAGAGTGGCGGGGGTGGGATGTCAGGGCTTGACGGCACTGCTTTATGCAGAGAGTGGAGGGGTGGGTGTGAGGGCCATAAGACACTGTTTACACAGAGAGTGGCGGAGGTGGGATGTCAGGGCCTGACAACACAGCTTAACGCAGAGAGTGGAGGGGTGGGTGTCAGGGCCATACGACACTTCTTTAGGCAGAGAGTGGCGGGGGTGGGATGTCAGGGCCTGACGAGACTGCATTCCGCAGAGAGTTGAGGGGAAGGTGTCTCTTCTTTATGCAGAGAGTGGCAGGGGTGGGATGTCAGGGCCTGACGATACTGTTTTACGCAGAGAGTGGCGGGGGTGGGATGTCAGGGCTTGACGACACTACTTTATGCAGAGAGTGGAGGGGTGGGTGTCAGGGCCATACGACACTTCTTTACGTAGAGAGTGGCGGTGGTGGGATGTCATGGTTATACGACAGTGCTTTCCACTGAGAGTGGTGGGGGTGGGATGTCATGGCCATAAGACACTGCTTTATGCAGAGAGTTGAGGGATTGATGTCAGGGCCATACGACAGTGCTCCACTCAGGCCTCTGCTTGAATTTGTACTCCTCCTCTCTCTCGCTACCTCTACCTTTCCCTCTCTCTACCTCTCTCCCTACCTCTCACTTTTCCCCTCCCTACCTCTCTCCCTACCTCTACCTCTCCCTCTCTGTGGGGCCAGCAGGGGGTGCTCACCCTGCGGTCTGTGTGGGTCCTATTGCCCCAGTATAGTGACGGGGGACACGATCTGGCCCACCAGCGATGAGCAGGTTACCAGATCTAGACAAAGGGGGCAACGCTTAGTCGTATGAGCTTAGTCACACATCGCAGCGATTAAAAAAATAAAACAAACATATTATGTCTGTTACTAACGACTTATTTTTCCTACATTGAAAGTCTCTTTCTGGGTGATTTTCTAGCGCAACTGGGGCTCTTCATTTCTCCTCGGTGTCTCATCGCGGGCGGATTTGAAACAGACCACAGAACCTGCCGCTGCAGTGCTCTCGGTTAGGGGCTCTCATCCTGCATCACCAATCTTCCACAGCAGGGACGGAGCTGGATTTCTGTCTGGAAAATAAACTCCAGAGTGAGAGAGAGAGAGCAGAGAGGGGTAGGGAGAGGTAGAGAGGTAGAGAGAGGGAGAGAGGTGGAGGGCGAGGGAGAGGGAGAGTGGTGGAGAGAGAGGGGGTTAGGGAGAGAGGGAGAGGTAGAGAGAGGGAGAGGTAAAGATAGGAAGAGAGAGGGAGGAGGAGTACAAATTCAAGAAGGGGAAAATCCACAACACAACACATGCGTCGGCATGCGTCGGCTACAAAAGGAACAAGTAAAATGTTTCTTCCAGGCTGAAAAGAGAAGGAAGGAAAACACACCATTGCGGCGCTACGACACGAAGACGCCGAGCCAGTTGAGCACAGCAAACCCAACCTGTTCTCACAAGTTGCTTGCGCTTCAGGCGAAATAAAAGCTGCTGAGCTAAATCAGGAAAGCGGTAACTATTAGGACTGCTCACTGTTCCTCAGGCTGGGACAGGAGATCACACACTGTATTATTATTATTGAGAGACAGGCTCACTGTCTGTTCCTCAGGCTGGGACAGGAGATCACACACTGTATTATTATTATTATTGAGAGACAGGCTCACTGTCTGTTCCTCAGGCTGGGACAGTGGATCACACACTATATTATTATTATTACTGAGAGACAGGCTCACTTTCTGTTTCCCAGACTGGAACAGGAGATCACACACTGTATTATTATTATTGAGAGACAGGCTCACTGTGTCTTCGTTTGGGCTGGGACAGTAGATCACACACTGTATTATTATTACTGAGAGAGAGGTTCACTGTCTGTTCCTCAGGCTGGGACAGGAGATCACACACTGTATTATTATTATTGAGAGACAGGCTCACTGTCTGTTCCTCAGGTTGGGACAGTAGATCACACTGTATTATTATTATTGAGAGTCTGGCTCACTGTTCCCGAGGTTGGGACAGGAGATCCCACACTGTATTATTATTATTTAGAGATAGACTCAGTCTTTTCCTCAGTCTGGGACAGGAGGTCACACACTGTATTATAATTGTTGAGAGGCAGACTCACTGTCTTTTTCTCAGTCTGGGACAGGTGGTCACACACTATATTATTATTGAGAGACAGGCTTACTCTCTGTTCCTCAAGCTGAGAGAGGACATCACATACTGCATTATTATTGATTGACAGGCTAACTGTTCCTCAGGCTGGGACAGGAGATCACACACTGAATTATTATTATAGAGAGACAGGCTCACTGTATGTTCCCCAGGCTGGGTCAGGAGCTCACACAATATTATTATTATTGAGAGATAGTCTCACTGTCTGTTCCTCAGGCTGTGACAGTAGATCACACTGTATTATTATTATTATTGAGAGTCTGGCTCACTGTTCCCCAGGCTGGGACAGGAGAACACACACTGTATTATTATTATCGAAAGACAGGCTCACTGTCTGTTCCTCAGGCTGGGACAGTACATCACACTGTATTATTATTATGATTGAGAGTCTGGCTCACTGTTCCCCAGGCTGGGATAGGAGAACACACACTGTATTATTATTATCGAAAGACAGGCTCACTGTTTGTTCCTCAGGCTGGGACAGGAGATCCCACACTGAATTATTATTATTGAGAGACAGGCTTACTCTCTGTTCCTCAGGCTGGGACAGAGGATCACACACTGTATTATTATTATTTAGAGACAGGCTCACTGTATTTTCCCCAGGCTGGGTCAGGAGCTCACACAGTATTATTATTATTGAGAGACAGTCTCACTGTCTGTTCCTCAGGCTGGGACAGAGGATCACACACTGTATTATTATTATTTAGAGACAGGCTCACTGTCTGTTCCTCAGAGTTGGACAGGAGATCCCACACTGAATTATTATTATAGAGAGACAGGCTCACTGTATTTTCCCCAGGCTGGGTCAGGAGCTCACACTGTATTATTATTATTGAGAGACAGGCTCACTGTCTGTTCCCCAGGCTGGGAGAGGAGATAACACTGTATTATTATTGAGAGACAAACTCACTGTCTGTTCCTCAGGCTGGGACAGTAGATCACACTGTATTATTATTATTATTGAGAGTCTGGCTCAATGTTCCCCAGGCTGGGACAGGAGATCCCACACTGTATTATTATTATTTAGAGACAGACTCACTGTATTTTCCTCAGTCTGGGACAGGTGGTCACACACTGTATTATTATTGAGACAGCCTTACTGTCTGTTCCTCAGGTTGGGACAGTAGATCACACTGTATTATTATTATTAATATTAGTGAGAGTCTGGCACACTGTTCCCCAGGCTGGGACAGGAGATACCACACTGTATTATTATTATTTTAAGACAGGCTCACTGTTTGTTCCTCAGGCTGGGACAGTTGGTCACATACTGTATTATTATTATTGAGAGACAGGCTCACTGTTCCTCATGCTGGGATAGTAGATTACACTGTATTATTATTATTACTGAGAGTCTGGCTCACTGTTCCCCAGGCTGGGACAGGAGATCACACACTGTATTATTATTGAGAGACAGGCTTACTCTCTGTTCCACAGGCTGAGACAGGACATCACATATTGTATTATTATTATTGATTGACAGGCTCACTGTTCCTCAGGCTGGGACAGGAGATAACACACTGTATTATTATTATTTAAAGACGGGCTCACTGTCTATTCCTCTGGCTGGGACAGGGGATCACACACTGTATTATTTTTATTGAGAGACAGGCTCACTGTCTGTTCCTCAGGCTGGGACAAAGGATCACACACTGTATTATTACTGAGAGACAGGCTCACTCTCTGTTCCTCAGGCTGGGACAGGAGATCACACACTGTATTATTATTATTGACAGATAGGCTGACTGTCTGTTCCTCAGACTGGGACAGGAGATCACACACTATATTACTATTATTGACAGATAGGCTCACTGTGTCTTCGCTTGGGCTTGAACAGGAGATCACACACTGGATTATTATTATTGAGAGACAGGCTCACTGTATGTTCCCCAGGCTGGGACAGAATATCACACTGTATTATTATTATTGAGAGACAGTCTCAATGTCTGTTCCTCAGGCTGGAGCAGGAGATCACATACTGTATTATTATTATTGATTGACAGGCACACTGTTCATCAGGCTGGGACAGGAGATCGCACCCTGTATTATTATTATTGACAGATAGGCACACTGTGTCGTCATTTGGGCTGGGACAGGAGATCACACACTGTATTATTATTATTGAGAGACAAGCTCACTGCTGTTCCTTAGGCTGAAACAGGAGATCACACACTGTATTATTATTATTTAGAGACAGGCTCACTGTTCCTCAGGCTGGGACAGGAGATCAGACTGTATTATTAATATTGAGAGACAAGCTCACTGTTCCTCTGACTGGGGCAGGAAATGACACACTGTATTATTAGTATTGAGAGATAGGCTCAGTGTTCCCCAGGCTGGGACAGGAGATCACACACTGTATTATTATTATTGAGAGACAAGCTTACTGTCTTTTCCTCAGGCTGGGACAGAAAGTCTCACTGTATTATTATTATTATTGAGAGATAGGCTCACTGTCTGTTCCTCAGGCTGGGACAGGAGAACACACACTGTATTATTATTATCGAGAGACCTGCTCTTTCCTGACTGTTCCTTAGGCTGTTACAGGAGATTGTAATCTGCTTTATTATTATTGAGAGACTGGCTCACTCCTGTCTGTTCTTCAGGCTGGGACAGGAAGTCACACACTATATTATTATTATTGAGAGACAGGCTCACTGTCTGTTCCTCAGGCTGGGACAGGAGATCACACAGTTTATTCATATTATTGTTGAGAGACATGCTCACTGTCTGTTCCTCTAGCTGGGACTGGAGATCACACACTGTTCTATTATTATTGAGAGACATGCTCACTATTTGTTCTTCAGACTGGGACAGGACATTCCACACTAGGTTATTATTATTGAGAGACAGGTTCATTGTCTGTTCCTCAGGCTAAGATAGGAGATCACACACTGTATTATTATTATTGAGAGACAGGCTCGCTGTCTGCTCCTCAGGCTGGGACAGGAGATCACACACTGTTATAGTGTGCTCTCACAAGGCACCAGTTCTGTAGGGGTTTGGGCATTTACTGGGACAATTATTTTTGTGGCAGTAAATCACAAAATTGATTCTTTTAATGGTCTTAGAATCCAACCATGCGATATAACTCAAAGTACCTCAACAGGTACTAATACACGAGGATACATTTATTAATATATAGAATATGCATGTAAACCTAACAGATCTTATCGTAAGAGTTATCAGAATACAAAAGATATAAATTAATTCAGTTACAAAGAGTTACACATATCAAGAGGACATAAGTTCGGTATATCATTCATTTAGACCATTTCGTAATTGAACTTGTTTAAAACTTCTACATTAGATTCTCAAAACAAGTACATAACCCTTAGGAATTAAATTGATTCTCGTGATTCTTATCTTTCACCGTTTCCGTAGTGTAGCGGCTATCACGTTCGCTTAACACGCGAAAGGTCCCCGGTTCGAGACCGGGTGGAAACAGCCTCGTTTTGCACGCTCCTGTACTTCACAGAGGTCTTGAGCGACCGGTCATTTGTTCCCAATGTATTTCCGGTGCCTTCGTGCACTCTTGTACCAAACGCACGTTCCTTCTGTACGCGGAGCCGATCATTTGCAATTGGGCTGTGCCGACAGACCAGGACGAGCTCTGTCGGCTCAAAAGCAGCGCAGGACCTGCAAGAACAACAGAAAGATTAGCATCCAGCGGGGGCCTCTAGTGAGCCCAAGATCTCATCAAGAATCGGCTCCAGCAACAGGGCTGGGCGCATTGTTCCATTCTCCGACCACTCTCGGTGTAAACAAGTCCCTCCTGGTCTCTGCTTGAAATGCACTTTCCTGCGTTTGCTTTGGTGTAACTGGCTTCCCCTGCATGGGCGAATGTGAAGAAAATCCTTAGTAAGTCATTGAAGAAAACCGAGAAGAGGTCGGAGTGGCCTCTGTTGTTCATCAACGATCCAGTCAGGCAGTACTCCTCTGCAAAGCGCCGTTCGTTCACATCGATTGGCTTTTTTTTGCCTTCATTCGTGCAAGTAGTAAAAGCAGACGCCCCTATTCCGCCGTGACCTGGATTCGAACCGGGGTTGTTGCGGCCACACCGCAAATTACTGACCACTATACGATCACGGCGAGTTACCGATACAGACGTGGCAGGGCGGAAAAGGCTGTGCTCTCTTCGTGTGACATAATTCGGAAAAGTCCTGACGTTGCATTTCAACTGAGCCCCAGTATACATCGACCCTTCGACACTCTGAGTTACAACTCTCTTGCGTGTTTTCTCATATTTATGTAGTTTGCTTGCATGATGCCGGGAACAGTGTGGTTGTTCGCTGCCATATGGTCTAGGGGTTAGGATTCCTGGTTTTCACCCATGCGGCCCGGGTTCGACTCTCGGTATGCGAACGTGTCGGTTTTGCCTCCTGCTTTCCAAAAGATCAGCACCGTGTACGAAGGAGCCGCATTAAAACCACTCGAACGTGCAAAACGTGCGAGAAGAGGGGGCGCTTGTTTCCAACCGAAACTTCTCGCGTGTGAGACGAGCTGATCACCGCTGTGGGAGGGTTACTCTGGTAGACAGGGCTGACCTTCGGCAATAGGATTTATACTCTCCAAGATGATATTTGCACTTTCTGGAGAGGCGATTTTCTCCACTTCAGTAGCCCGATTGCGTGGAGAGGGCTGTAGAATGTGGCACCACCTTTCCTGCTCCGTCCATGACAGGCGTGCTGGTCTCTGGAGAGAGAGCACGGTCCATCAGCGCACTCCAATAAAGGCACTGGAAGCAGCTGAATCGCATTGGCGAAGCTCAGCGCTGGGCCGCTGGGCACGTCTTACCACTGTTTCCGTAGTGTAGTGGTTATCACGTTCGCCTCACACGCGAAAGGTCCCCGGTTCGAAACCGGGCGGAAACAGACTTCTTTTGTTGCCACGCACAAATTCGATCTGTCTCCCAGAATTACCTGGGCACACACACACACACTGTCTTGTTTCTCCTACACGTATAGTGTAAAAATTAAGAACCCAGGACGAAGATGTGACAATCGAACAAACTCTTTATTATTTAACCTGTAACTCCGAACCAGTTAGCTCCTAAATTCACTATGACCTGTGACCCTGAGCAACCGTTATTCCCCGCTCAGCCCTCCATCAATCAACATGCAGTTTCACTGCTGACGCACACAAATATTACACCTTCTCCAGCTGTTATGAATCGCCTCTCTTGAAAGCCCGGTGTGTTTTTTTTTTGGAGATGTTATACAGATGCAGCCATTCAAAGTGCCGGAGGTAATTGATGCAAAACACCGCGGTGCGTGATTGGTTGACCGACAGGGGCACTCGTGGTCCGTTGGTCGGTCGTAGAAAGATTTACAGTAAATGTCTTTACTGTGCCCATTTTAGCATTGAATATTTATATGGAATTTTACCACTACCACTAGTTGACTATTCATTGTTATTAAAATGACTTAAATTCGATCATATTGTGATATTTTGAAATATTTATATTTAGAAATATAAATTTGTTTTGTGCGAGTGAGGTTTTATTTAATCTCTGACCAAGGGAAACGTTTCATTTTTTCAAAGAAATGTTTGTTAAGGAGAGAGTCATGGCTTCAGTGGGATTTGATCACAGACATTGTGATAGGGAAGTTGGGAGCCTTACCAACAGCGCCACCAGCAAGGTCACATGGAGAGTGTTGAAAAAGCACTACAGAAACATTATCAACAGACAATGTACAGCGTGTACTATTCTTGTGTTGCGGTACATGAATATAATTATATCGTTATTAATTTCTTTAGATACGCGATTCCATATTATATTCCCTTTTAATCAAATTTTAAAAGTATGCTTGTTGACTCCGGTATCACGTTAGTTAAAGACTTCGATGCTTAAAATGTTTAGGGAGAAATGGAATACTGGTGTGTATGTTTTCTTTAAAGTACCGAGACCAGCCATATACTGTATGTTTAAGTTCCAAAATTAATATCGTTTATGGCCTTCACACGTGTTACAGTATGCTCCTATTCTTTTTATGCTCAGGTACTAAGATTTCCCTTCAGTGGTAAAATTAGATATGAATATTCAATACTTAAACGGGCACAGTTAAGACATTAAATATACATATACATACTGTATACAGTACAGTTTGCATACAGTAATATGTTATGTTTCTAAATCAATCTCTTTTATGAGCATGTGAAAGGTATGGTGAATCGATTCTCAAAAATTACTGTACTTTGCATGATTGGAAACAAATGTGTGATTGCAAAATGCTGTGGTGTTACTTTTACAAAAACGGTCAATGAAAAAAAGAATGTGGACCAGGGCAATACTTTGAGTTTACAGCTTGTCCAAGGTCATTCATTATTAATACTATTAGTAATATCTTCGTCAAAGACTTTGATGGCGACAGCTCAAACATGAGAGGTTGAGCTTCATTAGCTCCACCTTGCGGAAATTCCGGATACTATTATTTTTTTGCGGTATTATAGGAGAATTAACGGTAACTCGCGGTGGATTCTGTAAAGCCCACCGCAAAATAATGCGGTACCGCCCACTTGTTTTGAATGGCTGCATCTGTTTATGTCAGAAAGAGCACTGTGACGTCAGAGACACCAGCCAGAGCGCCGGGATCAGCGAGCGAGACCGCGGGAGGTGCGCGGAACGCACTGCGAAGAGTTATTGATCACTTATCTATCGACAACCAATTAATTCAACTGAAGAACCGTTGAATAAACGATTAACTTCATCGACTGGTGAGTACTGATTCTTTTCCCGTTCTTGACCCTGTTTTAAATATCTAGAAAACGGTCAATACCGCCTGTATCGATCAATTACAGTACCATAGTGCGTTAAGTGTTAATAATGTTCAATCCGAAATTAAAGAATGGTTATTCAAATTATTATTTAGGAATTTAATCCTAGAACTAGAGAATTATATTCCAAGTTGATAAATTTGTTTAAGTAACAGTTAAAATGCATTTTCTATTTGTTTACAAATCATAAGTATGGTAACCACGGCGACACGCGCCAAGTCACTGTGCCCGGCTAGGTGTCTCGCCTTCATCACAAAGAGCGGTGACGTCACGGACAGCTACTAATACTAATACTAGTGTATTCATGTTAAAATTAGTGAGAGTACAACTGGTAGTTTTAATATTAATGCTAGTATTCATGTTAATATTAGTGCTTATTATGGATATACTGTTAGACTATTTACACTAGTAGTCATGTTAGTTTTAGTGATATTATTACTGTTATGGAACAAGAAATAGGTTTATTCCATGCTGAAAAAAAGAAGAAAGAGAACACAACGTTTCGGCCGTGGAGCCTACTTCAGGTATCACAGTCTTTCTTTCTCTCTTTCTTCTTTTTTTCAGCATGGAATAAAACCTATTAGTTGTTCCTTTGCAGCCTACGCATGCTGACGCAGCTACCCACCTGAATTATTACTGTTATTATTAGTATTAGTAGTGTAGTAGTAACTTTGTGTTATAGTTAGTAATAATGATAGTGTTAGTTATAGTGATAGTGTTACTGTTGTCATATTAGTGGTATTTTTGTTAGTGTTTGTTATAGTGTAACTGTAGGTAAGAGTGTATGTGATGTCCATCAGTGTGTGAGTTTGTGTCTGTGAGTATGTGTACTGTCTATGTGTGATTCTGCAAATGTGTGCGTATCAGTGTGTGGGTGTGTATCTCTGAGTGTAGTGTCTACAGTATGTGTGTGTCTGTGAATGTGTGCTAGTTTGTATTTGTGCATGTATGTGTCTGATTGTGTGTATAAATGTGTATGGTGTTAGTCAGTATGTGTAGTGTCTGTGTGTGTGAATGTGTGTGAGTGTGTAGGTGTATACTGTATCTCTCTGTGTGTGAATGTGTTTGTAGGTGGGCTTGGGCTCCAATGTTGTGTCTGATAGAAGTGACCCATCAACAGGTGTTGAGGTCCAGAGCTGCTTGCAAATGGAATCACTTTCTAGAGTCCAGACCAATGTCTACAGAGCTGTGAGTGCTCTGTTTTTATCACTATTAGTAGTAATGACAGCAGTAATAGTAGCAGGAGTATTAGTATCAGAATTAGTATTAGAATCTGAAGTCATGGTCGTAGTAGTAATGGTAGTAGTGGTATTAGCAGTTGTGTCAGTGGCAGCAGTATTAGTAGCAGTAACAGTACTACTAGTAGCTTTAGTAACATTAGTAGTAGCAGTAGGAGTAGCTGTAAAATTTTATTAGTTGCAGTTGTGTCAGTGGCAGCAGTAGTAGTAGCTGTAGTAGCAGTATTACACTAGAACCATGTGTTACGATTCCTGCCTCCCGGCAACGAAAGAGGCAGAAGAAGGCGTAGCCTTAGTTCATCAGTCCACCTATCAGTGTACGCTTTCACCACCACACCTCCGTCTCATCTGGTATTTAAGCATTAGTCTTTCCCTACCCCCTCGCTCAGTATTGTTTCCCTTTCGAGCTTCTTAGTTGCGCTACGCCTTCAACCTCCTCGTACTGTTCTGGTTCTGACTTTGGTTTTTCCCCTTTTACTACATCTATTGGATTACGGCTCGGCTTCGGTTGCTTTCTTCTAGTTTGGTTCACTGGCTTCCCTTGGATTCTCGGCTCTCCCCTTCGTCTACGGTTTTGGATTACGGTTTGGCTTTGGCTACTCCCTCTCGGTTTGGATCACTGGCTTCCCTTGGACTCTCGGCTCTCTCCTTCGGCTACGGTATTAGGATCACGACTCGTCTCTGTCGGCTCCCGCAAGTGGGTTCACTACTTGGTTTCGGTTTCTCTGACCGAATCCATAACAAGCGGTTTATACAAAAAATTGTATATTTTTATTAAGTACAAGCTACTGTGCACTTTTAGGAGTTTAACAGGTTTGATATAAAGCAGCCAAAATATAAAAGGGGAAAATACCCCAGACTGCGTGTAAAGCCCACGTTGTGACTGTTGTTTTATTGTTAAATACGGCATACTGTGCACGAAATGTTGCACAAACATAATCTGATATTTTAATAATTATTATTTTAATAATTTGATCATGTAGCATTTTCAGGTTCCCTCAGGACAAAAGACAAGTGGAAACATGATAGTAAACCAAGCAACTGCTTTATTCTCCTATCAAAACCACACAAAAACCAAACAGAGGATATACACACACATGAGGAGACCGACAGAACACGTACACATGGATAGGGTGGTAACCCGTTAACTACAGGCTATACACTTATAAAGCTATACAGGACACTAAAACTACTAAGACACTATTTACATATGCAGGGTCAGCCGCTGGTCATCGTGCTGACCCTCAGACTCTTCACGGCTACAACTCCCAGCCTGCTCCACGGTACTATGAGCGCCAAGGTGCGCGTCCTCCTCACCACTGCGTTACACTGCCCCCACCTGAAGCGTCTGGCGTCCCGCCAACGTCGAACACCCCCCTTAGGCTGTACTCATACTCTGCTTAAGGCTGCAGGACTCTGCGTGAGCGGCCACTGCGGCGTGGTGGCGGCTGGCGGCCCACGGACGCCCCATCGTGCCAGGTGGTCGTACCATCGACCTGGTAGGGTGCCAGGTGGTCTTGGTGCAGGACCACCACTCTCCCCCGTGTTGTCCCAGCTTACAATCTCTGAGGTAGTTGTCACTAAACTCGGACGTAATGTGCCACACATGTGCCGTGTGCCTTTACTTTTGTAAAATTAAAGTCAAAACCCAAAACAGTAACATACTTAAGAGTAAATGCCTCCTAATAGCTAGCAAGCGCTCCTAGTTAGTAAAGTTGTTTTGTGTCCCTGCCTGTCACCGGGGTTTGATTACCGACGGGGAGACAGCTAGTTTTTTTACAATCAGATTCCAATCTTTAATGCTGTGTGTGAGAGTTTACGTAACTTTCCTTTTCTCACATTTTCTGATGATTATTCCGAAGGAGCGCCCTGTCAACTCCTAATACTTTTCAAAAATCTGCCTGCATGTTTGATTATTTTTGTTTTATTTAGAAAAAGTTCAATATTGATCATAACTAAAGAAAATTATGATCAGAAACAAAAACAAAATGTTGAAGATGCAACTTGATCTTGAATCAGAGCTGGGTGACATGGGCTTCTGTTCTGATATGGTTGTACGAGAAACAGGAGGAATCTCTTCTCTCCTATGGAGCATGAGCTGAATCAGGAATGAGACATGTCATATATTAACGCATGACCTACATCGTAAAACTAAAACTAAATTAAAAACTAACATTAAATTATCAGAGACATTCATTTCTATACAAACAAGAGACAGACAAAGCAATAATTTTACATTAACTTGTCCTGCACTGATCAGACTAATTGAAATGGTCTGATTCAGAGCCTGTGCAGCTCGTGCTAATACAACAATTCCAGTATTGAACCCTCAGCACCATACTGACTACTGAGCACAAGTTCAGCTGCTCTCCAGCTTTGTTATGCACATTTTTTTATTGCAAATGGAGCTGATCTCCAGACAATAGTGTTAATTAGTCAGCAGCCTCTACTAGTAATACATTGCCCCTGTCCAAAATCTCTAGGTAAAAAAAAACACATTTTATACATTTGTCTGTTTAAAGATATAATCTCATTAAAAAAGACAAAGGGTTTGTGTGTCAATTGTTTCGATTAATTTCGAACGCAAAGAAAAGTAGTTTTCTTCCAAGAAATCACACATTTGTCGCATCCTCCATACTATACTTCTCTCTTGTAGTATTAAAGCATTTTGATTTAAACTGAACAATATATTAAATGTTTCATCTATACACTTACGATTAACATAGGCAGCCTTGAACGGATTGTGGAAATCAAATATACAGATGGATTCAGAGTGTGCTTTCCAACTTTTGTGTAACATTTTCCTTTGATAGGGTGGAGTTGTTTTTAAAATCTGGATTAAATAAAAAGGAGTGACGTCAGTGTAAAACAGCTTTCCTTCATGGGGAACAACAGTTGTGTTCCATATTTCTAATTATTTTGGTTTCAAGATAGCAATTTAGTATGAAACATAAAAGCCAGCTGGATAAATCTGTTACACATCATTTACAATGGTCTTTCAACTAATAGCCTGTGCAGGGATCAAACCCCAACTGTTGGTACGAGTTGCATAAGGCTCTGCAACATGCAGATGAGAAACTAACCTCCGCTTCTTCATTATATACACAGTGAGCTATATATGCGGGCTTACTGCCCCCTGCGGGCTCTGTATTTGATTGCGGTACAAGACCGGCCATGGAGAAATGAAGTGAAGAGGGTGTGTTCATTAAAAGGCTCATAGCGTCCCTGGGAGGTCTCAAACCACCACCCTTTTGGTTAACAACCGAGCCACAAAGACTCATGTACAGCTTAACACTTCTCGGTCTCAGTGAAAGTCATACACTGGAGAAAAACGTAAAATTTCTGGAGAATCATTTGTCAATTAATAAAGTATTATCTATCTATCTTAAAGGAAAATCGCCAACAGTGGCCGATATCTATTGGAGTTTTTTTCATTCTATACTGCAATTTCTGAAGGGTACCCTGTGAAAATACAAATTTTGACGAGAAGGGATGGACATATAAGGTCAGCAGGCTTGGGGAATTGGGCCTTATGGTGAAGGCTGCGGGCTCAGCATCAGCAGAACCTGATCAGTATCGGTTGACTCCGATATACTTTGACAACTTACTTTCTGGATTTAGAGACATTTACCTTAGTGTTGGTATACTAAGATGTTTTGGTAACGAGGAAGGAGGGACAAAGCAAATTGGCAGAATGTGTGCTATTTTGTTGACTACAAGTCCTCACATGCCAAAGGGTCAATATATAAAAAAAACGTAACAGTATAATCTCTTGTACTTCACGATTTAATAGTGTCTGTTACATTGTGTCTCACACCTCAGTGTCAGAATTGTGAGGCGAGTTTGTAATCAGGAGGGAGGGCCATAGCAATTCAGCAGAAATTGCATTCACCTTTTCCCAATGCATTCTCACATGCCATTTTCTCACATGCCATGCTCAGAGGGTCATATTTTTAAAATGGTATCATAAAATGTCCTGAAGTTCAGGATTTTGACAGTCTGTTATATTGTGTCTCACACCTTGATGTCAGAAATATGAGACGATTTTAAAATCAGGAGGGAGGGCCCTAGAAATATAGCAAACATTGCATTTACCATTTGACAATGTATTCGCTCATGCCATGTTCAGAAGGTCGTATTTAAAAAATGGTACATGTCCTGAAGTTCAGGATTTTGATAGTCTTTTCCATTGTCTCTCACACATCAGTGTCAGAATTTTTAGACATTTTTATAACCAGGAGGTAGGTTTGATCACCCTCTGCTCATCCTCAGTTAACCATATAGTCTCATATGCCATGTAATAAATGTCCCATTTAAAACTGCTATATTAAAATTTCTTGTAAAATGCAAGAGTTTGAGACTTTTTATGATCAGAAGGCAAGGTCGTGGAAAATATGCAGAAAGTGCCAGTGAATTTACGTTTTGCCTTTGTCTTATTTACTCCTGGTATAACATGCCAGTTTGTTTTATTGTGAGTTGTGTTTCTGAAATGTGTTTCATACAAAAATGCAATTACAATACAAAAATGCAATTTGGACAGTCTCTACTTACACATTTTAGATAGTAGATATTACATATCTACTTACATATTCCCCTTTACTGAGGAAATGTACAGTAATACATCGGGATAAGTATTTTTAAAAATGACTGTAGAGAGCCATCTACAGGCGAAAGACGACATAACATCACAGCAGCAGCATTTCAGATGGAACGAAAAACGCTAAGCAGCGGCTGGCGAATAAGAAGCCAACTTCAGCCTCGTTAATGCAATAGCATTAGGTGAGGTGGAAAAATAGTTTTCGCTCTGAATCTTAACATTTTTATAGGAGGTGTTCTAGGACTTCTTGCCTCAGAAAAAAAAAACTGCCAGTACATCACTTATTTCTACTCCATCAATAGCAGCAGTGTTATCAGTACTGAGCCCTAAGTGTAGGTCCTATCATCATATAAAAAGTCGAAAGTATCGACTGCATTCAACTGATAAAATGTATCTTCTATGAGAGTTATATCTTTATCCAAAATACATCGGAAACAAATTTGCACGTTTTTTGGGGGGGATCCTGAAGACTGAGACTCAAAACTTTTTTTTCCTTCTTTCCAGGAGGAAGGATTATTCAGATGCATACATTGTCCCAAAATCGATGTACTCTTCAATGATATTAAAATCTTCAAAATCTTCATCTGAACATCGATATTGAAATATGATATTGTACAAATTGTGGTTTTCTTTTTAAAGCAAATTTTATGCTTTAAATTAAATAAATTGTATTTATTATGAATGATTTATCAAATGTGTCATTTAAATCTCCAGTCATTTCTATATCAGTCTGAAGGCCTTGCAGTAAAGATTGCAATTCATCCAAAAAATGCCAAGTTTCCCACTGGTGATACATACAAGGAAATGAATGTATATTTCCCCCACCAAATCAACAAATTTAAAATCAAATACCTCCCTCATCTACAGGTGGAGAGAATAATGTCAGAATAAATTCAGGTTTAAAAGTCAGGAGCATTGATAGTCCTATTTTAAAATGACTAAAATGCTCAAAATATATTAAAAAGCTCTGTAAAATGCAAAAATAATACAAAAATTATTAAAACAAGGTAAAAAGAATTAATACACAGTTATAAAGCTCAGGAATTATCAATGGGAAGTTACAATGGGTTGATTGTGATTCATACGATTTAAAAACATAAAATGTTTGAAAAATATCCACTTACAATATGCTAAAAATGGCTAGAAAACCTTAAAACAGGTGTGTATTTTTTTTTAAATAAAACAAGTTAAAAATAAATACTAAATGCGTTTAAAATTCAGGAATGTAATTGGTCAGATCCTTACTATGAGTGATGCTGGTCAAAAAAATATTCAATTTAAAAACGGCAAGAGCTCGTATGAAAGTTCGTAAGTATCTTTGTTATAACAGCTGCGCCAGAACTATTCAGATACATCAGAAAAGTACCTGAACTTGACTGGTTTATATTCAGTTATGTGCATTGGGAACGAAAGGGAGACTTAGATGGATTTTTTTAGGGTTTTAGGAATCAGAACATTTATTTTTACACGTTTATGCCTACGAGCAGAAATAACTTCCTGCTTTCAGTGCTTTTTTTGTTTCTGCTTGTAACCTCGAACAGAGAAACCCAGTACTGACTCACAGAAACACCCCGGAGTTTCTGTGTTTCTGGGATTTAAGAGGGATGTACTGTATGAAGACAGTAAAGGGAGTTTGATGAGTCTTGAAGGAGGAGACACGCATTCCGCACGGGGAGCGCAGAGCAATGAGCCGCACCTGCTGCGCGCCGAGTCCTGTCCTATATAACCGCTGAGCGCGGACACACAGAGTCTCCAGGCAGTGTTGGAGATTTATGATTTTTCCTTTTGAGTAGAAACTGGGTTTTCTTCCTCTAGTTAAAGTTATTGGCGTTGTGGTTACTGTGCTAGACCGTCGGGAATAGCGCTTTTATTTATTTATTTATTTATTTTTTGTCAAGCGGTCTGCTGTGTACGTGAAATAAAGATAAGAGTGCTTTCTTGATACTTCACAAGAGTATACATAATTCACGAGCTGTATTTAAAAAAAAAATGAACTGGAAGAAAAGCAATAGGGCTGGAGTTTATAGACTGTGATGCAAATACAAGAGTAGGAGAGAAGGGGACTAGTTCAGGAGCACAACTGGCCCTCCCCTGCCCATTCTCCCACCAGGGTCTGTTGTAACCCAGTGTGGAATTCAGCTCCTTACAGATCAGCTTTGGATCACTCAGCTGAGAAGCCCTGGGAATATGGGGCAAATACAGGAGATACCCACCAGACTAGAGGGAGAGTTTTTATTCCCCAAAGGATGACTTGTTTTACAACATAAAGAAACAAAAACCTCTGTTCTGCTGCTCCAGGCTTGTTCCATTGGGAGCTCATGAACAGTAATTGGGGGTTGTTTCCACAAGGGGGGCTGGAGTAAGTTGAGGGCAATAAAAAATCATTAGATCTGATTGACCAGTTAAAGTGAATTGTTCTGCTTTCTGCACAGAAGCCACTGCTCTCTTCTCAATGTGTGGGTGAGTCTGTCAGTGATATAACAGCTAGGCAGGACTGCTACTCTTGTGTGATTTATTTCATCTCGTGTG
This sequence comes from Lepisosteus oculatus, assembly GCF_040954835.1. Taxonomy (NCBI): domain Eukaryota; kingdom Metazoa; phylum Chordata; class Actinopteri; order Semionotiformes; family Lepisosteidae; genus Lepisosteus; species Lepisosteus oculatus. Next base: position 23,994,565 of record NC_090709.1, on the reverse strand, counting down.
ACCCCATCTTCCAAAGACAACAGTCCAGTCTAGCATGGAGTGTCCCAGACTGCTCTGTCAGTGACAGTTAGAGGTTTATCTTGTCTTTTGTTCAGCCAGAATGTGACAAATAGTGACCCCTTAATGGAGGAAACTTTATCTTTATACCACTTGACAATGTTACAGGTGTTGGTGGGGGGGGATCCCCAGTGATCCCACAGTCTCACATAGACAATGGCCAGTCTACACAAACCTCAGTCAACACAGCCCTGACCCCTGTTATGTCACCCAGGTCTTCACTGTGAGACAATGATTATTTAGATTATTCAATGGAAGTATGAAATTAAAATAGTAAAGTCTTGATAAATAGAGTATATTGTCTATTTATTATACTTTTACATTGTGACAAAAACGAATTTCAAGTCCATCATGAGCACATGCAGCATATTGAAAACCGGTCTCTGCACTGTAAAGGAATCTCAGTTCACTTATAAAAACTTTAGCTAATAAACCTGAAACTTCATTTTTTTTACTGCTTGTTCTTTAAGGTACTAACTCATTGACATTATGTAGATTAAAATAAGACTGTTCACAAAGAAAAAGCATTTATCACAAATGTATCATGCCAAAAACACTCGAGTAATCAAGAGCAATTAAGAAAAAACAAAACCATCTTTTGAGGATGCCAGATAGAAATGTAAACACACACACTTGTACGTGGGGCCAATTTTACCAGAAACTAGTTAACCCACCAATGATCTTGGACTGATGTCTGAAAACCAGAGCAAATAGTACAATATTAAGGTACTACAGCTATTAGTAGAACAGATCTAGCTTCTCAACATAATACTAATGTCTAAACTTCATTGAATGGTGACACTTCAATCTTTAATATTCAATGTTTTTCACAAAATCAACAGCTGAGAACAGACCGTCATATACCTTTATCCAGTGGTTTTCAGAGCAGAGACATCCGTGTGGGCAAGAGTGCTTTCCCTGTGGTCCGCCACACTTCAGCTACCCACGTTCTGGCTGTGTTCTGTGTACTCATGGGAGCGTGGCCTGTATTGAATATCGGGCACTTTGTACAAATGAATAATGTGAGCATATTAATATGATTTGTAGTTCAGGTGGGTAGCTGCGTCAGCATGCGTAGGCTGCAAAGGAGAAAGTAATAGGTTTATTCCATGCTGAAAAAAAGAAAGAGAACACAACGTTTCGGCCGTGGAGCCTTCTTCAGGTGTGCCCAAACCTCTTCTTTTTTTCAGCATGGAATAAACCTATTACTTGTTCCTTAATATGATTTGTGTTGAAACCAAACATAGACAATCACTGTTAAAACTTGAATTCAACCTCCATTGTCCACTCTTGAAATGCTGACCACCCATCTTCTGGCTTCTAGATGCACGTTAATGGATATTTCTTGTCATCTTTTTTTCCCCCATATGCTCTTCTCTGCATCATTAAGTACTCTGGGTCATCTCATGTACCTCGTGGCATCCTGGCTGCTTGTGAAGGGCAGACGGCTGCTATAAAAATAACATGCCTATTAGTATGATGTTGAAGACAAAACCAGAGCAAAACAACTTTTGCACTTTACAATTTATCACAAGCTTGTCATATTTACAGTCATCAACTGATTTAGGCTGCTGTTCCTGTGAAAAATGTCCTTTGTTTAAGAGATTCAATTTTAAATCTTTAGATTTTAAATATAAACCACTGACAATATGGTAATCACTTTTAAGAAGTTGAAAGATAGCTCTACAACTATGTTGTCCTTAACCTATTAAGAAACTACCACTAAAATTGTAAGAAATTGTTCTCTAGACTCATCTTGTGGGCTCTGTTCTCGATGAATTGGAAAGGTGTCGTTCATGAAGTCCAGTACTCTGTTGATCTCACTCTTACCAAGAGACTGCCCATCTAACACTACGGGAAACTCCAGTGCCTGGTCTGGGAATGCTGTGATATTCAGATTTTGTCAATAAATTTCAAGAATGCTTCACATATTTGTTTACACTGTGACATTTCTTTACAGTAACAATTGAGTGGGATAGTTATCTGCCTTCTATACTCTTCTGAAAATCATGTATCTTTTGGGCAGTCCCATATCCCTTCTTTATATCCTTGCTGATGAGAATGAGAAATGCTATTTTCAAGACATTAACATGAATATCATTTTTACATTAATTCCAAGGTACAAGAAAATGAATATCTTCAAAATATGCACTTTAAAATGGTCAGTGAACTAACCACTCCAGAGCTTGTCCTTTTCCTTGAAATTATTTCCTGGAAAAGCTGTAATCAAAGAGGAGCTCTTCTCCCTCAACAATGTCCCTTTTTGTCAGAGACAGAATTATGACAGGCTGTTCGTTGATTATAAATGACTCTCTTACAGCCCTTACGTTGTCTTTTCTCTTTATCCATCTTAAAATTGCCTCCTTATCAGGGAGGCAGGCACAGTGTTCTTCATGAGCATCAATTCACGGTTTTTGTGCACGTTCATCTGAAAATAAGACATCTCATCTCTCCTTCTGTCATCTTTGCCATTAGGGCTTCAGCAGTTGTCTTTGTGACCTCGTCATGCTAATCACACACCACCTCTCCCTTCTGGAAACGCCTGGAAGTCACAACCTTCTTCCCCTACACAGGATTGTCAGTGATGCTCAGGCCTCTCTTGGTTTGATACTTTACTATCTTTGTAATTTGCTTGTCATTTGGTGGCAGTCCTGTGTTGGGCTTCCACTTCTCAAGCACTTCAGACACTGTTGATGCATTGGCTGACCAGCCTATCTTTTGAACATAGCGGGTTACCTGGCCTTCTTTGGTAACCTGATAATATGATGGTCTGGAAGGAAAACCACAATATAAATCCTCAGAATATATTCCAAACTTAGTGTTTGTTGTTGAAAATAATTGATTTGTAAACTAACCATTAATGGTCTGCAGTCTCACGTCCTCTGTTCTGATCTCGCCTGTCATAAGTGTTGCCTTTGACTTCCAGTCAGTCTTAGATGCTCCTTCTTTTTGGGAAGCTGCCTGTCTAACGATGCTGGAAATGCCTGTATCAGCTGCTGGAAGCCTATAGCATCATCTGTCTTCGGACGTGTGAATCATGCAGCTGCTGTAGTGGACCTTGGCCTTGATCCAATGTTATAAAAATTTTAAATAAAATATCACAGGTCTGTGTAACACAATGTCAAAAAATAACTGAAGAGGTGTACTGTATTCAAACTTACTCCACAGCAGGTGTGCATTCTTGTCCAGAGTCTGATGATTGATTGCTTGACCTGACATTCCAAAAAAAAAAATGAATAATCGTTGTTTTGTGAGATACTTATTTTAAGATTGCGATGATGCTTACTAAACTCCTTCTCCTGCAAAGCCTTCAATTAATTTGATTGCTGAACAGATGTTGGCATGAGTCAGTATTCTATAATGTTTTTCTGCAGGCACATTGGAATGGGCCAAGTAATCCGCCACAAATGCTCTTCTGTGCATCGGTTACATTTTTTGCTGCCATCTCAATTGCTCTCCTGGCTGGTAATGAATGGCAGGTGGCATCTACAAAACAAACAAGCAAGCATGTGTGAATGTTTCCAGCCCACAGAAATTAAAGTAATATTATTATGCTTACTTTTCATGCAGTCTTCTCAAATCGTTGGAAGGACTGTCAATTGTCTCTCCCGCAGATTAACTGAAAAACTTCTGTCTCCTTTCACAGCTGCTGACTTGGGCATTACAGCGTAGTTTAGTGAAGTAAAGGTGAAACATCTGATAAAACACAAATAAAATGCAATTAAGGTGCATTCCAGGTTTTCTTAAATACTGTACATGATGGGGAACTATGCAGGTGGAGGTCTTTTGTTCTGTATTAACATGGATTTTAATTGGCTTTTATGGACATTGTCCATGGTGTGAGGTTGCAAGTTCTGTGATGGACTGGTGTCACATTATGGGGGATAATGTGCTTTGCGCCCACTGCTTTCCAGGATGGTTCCAGTTCCACTACAACCCTGAATCAGGTGGAGGGGTATATTAATGTTCCTCTTCACTCAATGCAAAGGAAGTCAGCTGCTGTGATGAGGTATTGTGCTGGTTAACAGCAGTTATTACCATTTTTTTGCCCACTTGTTGAAACAACACTTTCCTTGCATCCATTCCTCAACCTGTAATAGCAAGAAAATAAAAACTCTGGTTCTGGACTCTGCATCTGCCTATATCTGTGGGAGAAAGTAATGCTATCAACCTCTTTTGTATTCAAATTAAAAGAAGTATAGTTGAATAATTTTAAAAATGAAAAGTACCTCTTTCTGATAATCTCTTGGCGACATTCTTACTGTTTTTCTTCTGAATATCCTTTAGGATACTTTTGAAGTTGATGATGAAGTTAGCCAATCTGGGATCATCTACTTTTACATTGATTGCATCCAGGATGTAGCACGGAAAACGGTTTATGTTCTTGATATAATTAGCAATGGTTTGGTGAGACAGTCCAGTGGTCTTCATTTGGTTACAATAATTGTGTTTTGGTTATGCCCTTTACAAAGTTTAAGGAATATTCAGATCGATCCATAAAGAAATGGGGATCTGGAAACATTTTCTACCTGAAAAATTTAAAGTCATAATGTTTATGGCTGACATTTCACATGGGTGAATTTTAAGCTAAGGGGTAAAAACATGTGCTATGGAAATACCACTGATCAATTTGTAAATGCCTTTAAAAAACAAATACCTCCTGAGAGCAATCTGCCACCCGCAGATCCTTAGTAAGGTCCTATTTAAACGCAGCCAGGAGAGGAGCATCCAGGAAGTGCTATCTATCCAGTCCAGCCTGGGCCACTGTCTTCCTGAGAGCCTGCTGATGACTTTTAACTACTGGGGGTCAGTAGGAATATAAGATACAAATTTAAACATTATATACCTGTAAGACAAACTAAAATAGAAGTATTCTGGACAGCAGCCTCTTACTCAGGGTATCTGGAACACGGGTTTATTATTTTAACATACCTTTACATAATGGTACATTTAAAAAAGAAACAGAAGAACCCTTATAAATTATAAATATCTCACCTTGATGATTTGTCTTCAGGATTCCACATAAAACAGCTCGTAAAACAGCCCTGACTCTGCCAGTCTCACATCCTCACCAGACATGAGCTCTATGCTCTTGCAATCCCCGTCCTTCGGATGAGACGTAAAACCGAGGTCCTGGCTCTCTGTGGTCATTAACAATCCCAGGGTGTTTCTCGAAAAGAGTATTGGTGTAATCCCGGCGTCCTGGCCAAATTTCCCATTGGCCCTTACCAATCATGGTCTCCTAATAATCCCCATCTATGAATTGGCTCTGCTCTCCTCCCCACTGATAGCTGATGTGTGGTGAGTGTTCTGGCGCACTATGGCTGTCGTCGCATCATCCAGGTGGATGCTGCACATTGGTGGTGGAGGGGAGTCCCCATTACCTGTAAAGTGCTTTGAGTGGAGTGTCCAGAAAAGTGCTATATAAGTGTAAGCAATTATTATTAATTAATCCCCAACTTGCCCATTCCTCAGGTGATTCAATAAGTTCTTCCTGGCATGGAGTGAGACCTCACTGATCTCCTCTGCTGAGGCTCATTTCATACACACCATTTAGGAGAAGAGGAAACTGGTCAAATGTCTTCAGGCAGGTCTTGCACACCAGAGGAATCCTCATGGGTCTCCTTTGAAAATAAATAACTTTTGTGTGAAGAAACAAATTAAGACTGTTTCAGTTTCTTCACTGAGGCTTAATTTTCTCTTCAATAGCTTCACCATATTGTTTATTGTATTTTTTATCAGAATTATACCTTGCTCTAAAATAATGACTTTATAAAACAACTAAACTCTAAACTTAGTCTTGGTTGCAGTCTTTTCAGTAGAAGCCATTGTAGACTTTAAGAACTGCTGTGATAATTTGATCTGCCCCAGTGTCCTTCCCTAACCCAGTATTGATAGCTTGTGTATGGGCCAATGTGTCCTTATGTAATTTCCTCCCATAATGTTTCTTTGATCAGTTGGAAGCAAGCGTGAAAGCTTCCTCCCTGTGGGGAAGCTCAAGATCCTCTAGTTGTAATGACAGATTTTCCTCGTAGTGCTCTTCGAGGATCTGCAGTGTGGTATGAAGCCAATTTTTGGCATTGCTTACCAGCTTCAAATATGTGAGTTTGGCTGGCTTGGAAGGTTTTATGAGGTGCTTAAGTTCCTCGGTCTTCTGTCATAGGCTGGTGGGTGTTCTGTTCTCCCGTCCAAAAAAACTGCTGTTTTGTAAATGGTGAACTGTTTGGGTCATTTTGTAGATGATCCTGGTTCCTTGTTGGAAGGTATCCTGTCTGTTTGACATGTTTGGTGTGTGGCCGACAGTATGGAGGGTGACCATACAGTAGCGTGGGTTGTCAACTCTAGCACGGAAGATCAAAAGCTGGGAGAGAGGAGGAGGCAGGAGCAGTAGAGAGACAGAGAGGCCAGTTGGAGTCCAAGAGCTCTGTTTAGGATTGATATTGTTAATGGCATCAGTGACTGGGTTATTGTCCTCTACTGGAGAGGAGGAGCCGTCAGCAAAATGAACTTTGAGCTGAATCCCGTGGTAAAAACAGTTGAGGTCGACTTGGGTTTGCAGGGTGTCCAGCTTCTTGGGGACTAGAACAAAACTGAGGCCTTTGCTAAGAAGAGATCGCTCATCCTGTGGAAGGAAAAGGTCAGAAGGTATAGTAATGACAAGGTTGGGATTGGTTGAGCTGGTAGGGGTGTTATTGGGCTTTTTCTGTAGAAGATGATTGAGTTTTTTTTTTCCTTCTCTGAAGTAAGGAACTAGTCAAGTTTGCAATCTATGTGTTGAGGTTATTGTCTATGTGTACACCTAAGTACTTATATAAATCAACTTGAGTGATAAATTTGTTGTAGATTACTACCTGTGAGTGATCACCAACTGCTCTGGGATAAAAAAAAAACAATTTCTTGTGGTGTTTTTGTTGCATTTAGAATGAGAATGTCTGTATCTTGGTATTTTTTTAGGAATCTGTACAATGAGTCTCATTTACACAACGAGTATTTAAAATGGCTTATATCGATCTATAAAGTAAAACTTCATATCCAAAATCCCGAGACTTTTTAAACAAGTTGACAATTTTTTTTCCATTCATCATTGGTTACCATCCCAGATTGGTCAATGACAAGTCTTTTTTTTTTCAGCACTTTCCTGTTGTGCTGCTCTACTTGTATTGTGAGTCCCGCATCAATAACCTGGAAACAAAAATATCTGAACAAGCTCTGACCAAATGGAATCGACCTCCCTTTCCAGTTCAGATCCGGGTGCAAGATGCTGTGTGTCCATATTGGAGATCTTGTGCTTGCAAACTTGGGGAAAGCAGTACATGACCTGTGATTTCTGACTAAATCACGGAAACAATTGACCAAGTTTTGAAATGATCTTCACTGTTTAACTCTAGTGTTGTATACGATTTGTAATTTTAGAAAAGATCTGCGACTCCATCCATTCTGTAAGTCAACAGTTATCAAAAGGACAGTTCCCCCAATGTTGGGCATATTGAAACCAGTAGTTAGCTGTGTTTCAGAGTAATCCTGTAGAAAGAGATAAGGAATATTGCACATATACAATGCTTTGCAGTGCAGGGTGGCTGTTCACTTATTAGTGGTGCCTAGTATGCAAAAACATAAGAGGTTCCAAAAAAAGTAAATGGGCAAAAGGCCTCCTATGTCATTTGGTAGTTGATTTACTAATCCAACGATCTCATCCTGCTGTTTCTTGAAAGAAACCAGGGTATCGGCTTCAACAACATGGCTGGTTAGCTTGTTCCATATCCCCACAGCTCTTTGGCTAAAGGGCTGCTCCTTGGTCTGTTTTGAACCTGGTTCAGTCAGTAGTTGAAACCAACTTTACAGTATTGTGAAGAGGAATGCAGGAAAATCCTGTATTCATTTTTTTGAGGTGGTTAGGTTTTGAAAAACATTTTAAATGAAGCACATTCCTATGCAAATCCTCCCGCTGAGAGGCCTACATAAAGGACCCGAATAGTTTAACTGTTTAATGTTCAACTGAAAACCATCTGTAGAATTTTTCAAATCTCACATAAAAATGGTATTGGAATTAGGTTTTTAAACCCATATCTGTAACATGCAATACTCTGGTGCTCCCTCTCGGTGCTTTTTGGAGTACGCAGCTATTTGTTTTGAAAATCCAGACATTTCTGGTTGTGAAATCACTCTTTAATATCATCCCTAACATCTTATCCTACATTTGTTTCAGTAGTATAGGACATAAAATATATGTAACTGATGCATCATATTCTAGCTTAACGATGGTTGTGCAAGCATGTAATAAGGAATAAAAACTGATTATCAATAACTTTTAAGGGTTTCATTTTTAATTTTTTAAGTAGTAGAATATACTAAGAACAAAACAGAGCCTGAAGATGAACTTCCAAACGCATTATATTGAAACACTTCCATATAAATATAAGTTTTTGTATTTTTCAAATCTAAAGTAGCACTACATTTCCTGCTCACAAAACATACCATGGTGATAGTATACATGCCTAAACTACTCGGCACTACAGGCATTGTGAAATGTACATAACCAGGTGTCTTCATTCTTGGCCTTTCACATTCTTCAGTTGAGAGGCACAATTCTTGCAACCAGTTTTCACACGTGTCACACTGAAACTAGACAAAGCAAAATAAGTAATGATATTTCAATGAGTTGTGTTCTAGGAAAATTCAAGTACTTGTAGCGTATGTTTCTTTAACGGGAGAGTCGATTATTTCTAATAAGCAGAACAAAAACTGTGTGAAGTCGTACACATAGAATGATGGGATACACTTCTATATTTGTCCAGTCCACTGACGTACCACTCCATACATTAAGCACATATGTAGAGTAACTTGAATAAACATGACAACGATTTAATGTCATCAATGTTCCTGTAGCGTGTGAAGATTTTCTGGCTTTAAAAGTGGACAGAGCCCGTTACATATGTGAATATTAGATTTGGCACTGTAGTGCTTTTTGGACCACATGCTCTCATGTGAGAACATAACCTATTCATTTATTTATTTTCACTTATTAAAACTTTTTGAGGGTAATCATCACTGACATTTTCCCCTGCCTTTGTTTCAATATTAAGGAACAGTAAACTGAAATTGAACGGATCTTAACAATGGTTGTGCAAGTAAATAAAAAAAATAAACTGCATATCAAACGTTTAGGGGTTTCCTTTTCATTTTTTGCAACTAAAAGTCTAGCCCTCTTCATTTTTCTTCTGATGAGATGTACAAATCATTTAAGAACGGTCAGGCTGCATGTAGAAAATAAGAAGTAAAGCTATTTCATTTCAATGAGATGTTTTGTAGGAAGATTCAAGTACTTATAGAATGTTTCTTTAACTGGAGAGTAAAATACTTCTAAAAAAACAAAAACAATATGTGAAGTCCTACCATAGAGAGATGGGATACACTTCTACAGCTTGTCTGATAACTTGACATTTATCCACACATCAAGCACATCTGAAGCAGAAATTAAATCATTTTGTCTTTTTTATTAAATGTCATTTGCATTTTTGTCGCATAAGTGAAGACATTCTGACTTTGAACGTCACATTAAGTATGTGAATACTGGATTTGGCACTTCAGTGCTTTTGGGACCACACATTATCATATGAGACCATAACTTATCCATTACTTTAACCCTTTTATGACCTTTCATGCTCTATCATAACTTTATTAAAATGCATACAGTACAGCAATGCAAAACCAACATGTTTTCCAATGGGCAGTGAGTTTCTCATTGAAGGGTGGGTCTTGGTTAACTCAACCCCATTGGAAGAAAGTGTGTACTCTAACCCTAGTGAACTGGGATGTAGTACTTGAATACATCACTTTATTAAATGATACAAGCCAAATGAGTTATGTGCAAAACAGAACTGTTCCTTTACATTCCAACTTTTAATACAATATATACAGTAAATACTACTGGACTACAACAATACAAAACACATTTTAAATGAACAAGTAATAGGTTTATTCCACGCTGAAAAGAGAAGAAAGAAAATGCTATGTGTTGGCTGTGGAGCCTTCTTCAGGTGTGAGAAAGATAGGGCAGTAAGCAAAGGTAATGTAGCAGGAGAACAAAGGCTGGGAGGGAGGAGGAGTGAGAGACGGGAGCAGGGGACAGAAAGAGAGGCCAATCAAGACGTGTGAAGTCAGAATAGGTGTAAAGAAGTGTGAAATGAAACTTCCAATGAATGGAGAAAATTTAGAAGAAGAGCAGCCTGTCGTTAAGAGTAGGGGGAAGGTGTGATCCTAGCTGCAGGATAATTTTGGTTTCGGTAGTCTTTCTGATGGACAAGTTTGGAAAGCCGTCTTTGACAACACAGATGGAGAGATTAGAGTGGTCGTGGCCGTCAGAGGTGAAATGAGAAACAATGAGCTTGGAGAGATCTTTAATCTTCACAGCCCTGACACGTTCTCTGAAGCGGTCTCCGAGTCTCCTTCCTGTTTCTCCAATGTAGATGGCTGGGCATTTACTGAAAGAGATACAGTAAATAAGGTTGCTGGATGTACAAGATGCCATCTGGGTGATCTGGAATTGTCCTGAGGGGCCTTGAATGAGTGTGGTTTTAGATATGTACTTGCAGGTAATACAGCGAGCTCTGTTGCAAGGGAAAGTGCCTGGTGTGGATGGTTTCTGAGGACGGTCAAGGGAGCTGTGAACAAGAAGGTTACGCAGATTAGGTGGTCGGCGATATGAGATGATGGGGCGGTCAGAAAAGAGGGCCCCAATGGAGGGATTAAGATCTCTTGAAGGGACTCGCTCATGTTTTTTAACAGAGATTGGCAATTTGATACAAATAAAGTATTTAAGCATCCACAAAAAACGTATAGGTTTCAACAGTCATGCAACTCTGACAAAGTTATGTCCAATTAAACAAAACAAATAATCTTAAATCTGTTATTTCTAGATGGCTCACCAGTAACCTTTCCCTTTAAAACCATTTGTGGGAGCATTGTGGGATACTTCAAGCGGAAAAAGTGACTGGTGGTCATCTTGACGAGCATGAAACAACACTCCACTGAGGAAACACTGCAGTGATTTTAGGGAAATAAAAAAGGTTAGTATCATTCATACTTCATTCGTATCGCATACACACTCAAACATACCAGAAGGTTAGAGGCAAATATTGGAGTATTTCATATTCATCAAAAGAAAAAAAGAGCCACTCTGTCACACTCTGCATTACCCAATGACCCTCTTTACAACTTTGTACACTTCTTAGGAAACCTTTCTGCACTGTGAGAGCCAAAAAATTAAATTGCTTTCCTGGTATTCATGGTAGAGGTTCGTTCTATGCTGAAAAGAAATACCACAATTCGGTTGTGGAGTCTTCAGGTGTGAGGGAGAGAGGGGAAGGCATTGGAGAACAAAAGGCAGAGCAGGTAAGAACAGACAGGAAGTAGGGAGCAAATGGGCATAGAGCAGGTGTGAATGAATAATCAAGTTCTGGAGCACATTCGGCAAGAGGATTAGAAAGAGAGAAAGGAGGTGGTGTGATCCAAGTTTAAGGATAAGTATGGTTTTGGATGTCTTTCTGCAATAGCAGATGGGGAGATGAGGAAGATCGCAGCCTTTAGAGGTGAATAAGGGAACTATCAGTGTGGAGAAATTGCAGCTCTGACGTGTTCCCTGAAATGGTCTGTGAGTCGTCGTTTTCACCAATGTCAATAGCTTGGCATTTTCTGCAAGAGATCCAGTAACTAAGATCACCGGAAATGCATGATGTCATCTGGGTGACAGAATTGTCCAGAGGGGACCTTTGAATGAGCGTGGTATTGGATATGTATTCACAGGTGATGCTGTGAAGTCCGTTGCAGGGGAAAGTGCGTGGTGTGGATGATTGCTGAGTGAGGTCAAGGGAGCTGTGAACGAGGTTGCGCGGATTAGTTGGTCGGCGATAGGAGATGAAGGAACGGTCAGGAAAGAGGATAGCCATGTCAGGGTCATCTGTTAAGATGGGGGGGAAGTTGTCATTAATGATCCTGGAGCTACATTATTGTCCACTGCTGTGGAACTTTCTTTGGCTTCTGCCACAGAAGTACAAAACGCACAAGCAAAACGGAGCAGATCTGTTCCTTTACAAATCTCTAAACAGCTTCCCACAATCTTGTTCTGACAAAGAAACACAGGGTTTAGTACAGAGCTTGAACAGCATCATCATCTCCAACATTTAATCTAGAATCTACAGCCGGTGTCTCAAACTCAAATGAATTGGGGGGCCGCATTCATACACATACAAAATACTTCAAATATTTAAAAAAATTAATTGAAATTTTTATTTCATACGTTGGTTAACTTTACCTCAATGTACTTGGCGTGTGAGGTTATTTCTGAAGTTTGTCCTTCTGGCTCCTTTGTTGCTTCTGCATTTTGCAGAGACCAGAACGTCAACATGAGGCCTGATATCACAATTTTGCTCATTCACGTTCATCAGTGAGTCTTCAGCATAAACTGATTTTGTTGATCTTCATTGATGAGAGAAACTGTTCACTGACGTACATCCTGCCAAACATTATGATTCTACCAGATGTGGAGACTAACCTGGCAAATCTTTCTGTCTACGTTCTTTATTAACAGCACTCCATCAGGCAGCAATTGGGGAAGAGAGACTTAACACACTCAGGGGATGTGAATAGGACACGTACGTGGGTTTAGGGTGGTAACAAGACAAGGGACAAAACAGGAGTAAACAATTAATTTAACAATACTGTTTACCTTAGGTTTTATAGTCACTATTTACATAGGCAGTGTGACCTAGTGGTCAATCTACGGACCCTCAGACCATCTCCAGGCTATAGTTCTTAGCCTGCACTGTGGCACATACATTAGCTCGGTGCACCTCTGCTTCGCTACAATATCTCCATGGCGATTATTTAACAGAAAATGAATCTCTAGAACAATGCATCAAATTACTGAATTTCACGGGTAACTTTTTGTTAGTCCAAGTGAGTCGTTGCAGGCCACAGATAATTGCTTCGTGCTGCTTGTTTGAGACCCTCCTACTCTAGAGGCACTGGCTAAGAGGACTGGACATTACAGTACATTAACACAGCACTGAGAGAGAGAAAGGGGTTAATACAAACATGCTGACTACATAATCAACTTTATTAATTCAGTTCAATTTATTTTTATAGAGCGCCTTTCACAACAAGGTTGCTCCAAGGTGCTTAACAAAGAAAGATAGATACTTTATTGATTCCATGAGGGAAATTGCAGTGCAACAGCAGTTTAACACAGACAACACAGCCACAGTGTAACGAATGATACAATAATAATAATACAATACATACAATACAATCAGTACAGTGAGAAGTGCACTAAGAAGAGTTACTCACAGTCAGGAACACACGGAGAACAAACCAGAAAAGAACAGTACACAAAAAAGTCCTATTGCACAATTTGAATATAAATATAAATATACTGCACAGGTCCCTGGCATATATTGCACAAAAACGGTTGTAAACGGGAAAAGAAAAAGAACAGATGTATCAGTTTACTGTTCAGTCCAGAAACAGGTCACTGTCAATGTTGCCTCTGCCCAGACGCAAGGTGGATGTGTTGTACAGTCTTATGGCAGAAGGCAAGAATGACCTCCTGTAGCGCTCTCTGTCGCACTGTGGATAAATCAGTCTACTGCTGAACGTGCTCTTCATTTCTACAAGCCTGTCATAGAGGGGATGGGAGACGTTGTCCATGATGGCCTCTAGTTTGGACATTATTTTCCTCTCAGCCACTACCTCCACTGGGTCCAGGCCAGACCAAATGACAGGGCTTGCTCTCCTGATGAGCTTATTCAGCCTGTTAGAATACACGGCTCTAATCCCAGAGCCCCAGCATACCACTGTGTAGAAAATGGCGCTCGCCACCACCGACTGATAGAACAAATGTAGCATCTTACTAGGTACATTGAAGGACCTGAGCCTCCTCAAGAAGTAAAGCCGGCTCTGACACTTCTTGTAAATGGCCTCGATGTTCTTAGACCATTCCAGAAGCAAGTGACCATACATGTGAATACAGATCAGAAAAGACCAGAAGAAAATGGAGGAGAGGAACCAAAAACTCCTTAGTAAGGAGGACAAAAAATATTTCTCGAGGTTCGAGATCAACTGGCTGCCCAACCCCTCTGGGCATGCTAATATTATACACTTCTAAAAAGTACTATATGTGGAGTATTAAGCCTTCCATCATGTCCTTCTGTGTGTCAGTACTGAGACCTGGGGATGTGCTCTTAGCAATCAGGCGGGCAACTTGGTTAGAATTAATGATCCTCTCCAGTTTGGGTGGAGACTGTTTAAAAAAAGCCCAGGCTGTTCACTTATTGATAAAGGTTATTCTATTTGATGCACACCAAGTCTCTAACCAGTGGTTTAGTAAGAATATAGCCTACTATAGGTTACTGTAAAGGATTTGTAAGGGACCAGACAATAAAATGCAATAAAACGTTAAATCTTTAACATCTCAGATTGTTGATACTTTATTCATTAGTTCTAGCATGAACAACCAAGGTGGAGACTTCATTGCTGGAAAATGTCTAGTTTCGCCTCAATGTCAGCATTTTACGGAAACCTCAGATTTGTGACGGTTAGGAGTTCTAACTTTCCTGATTATCGAGCTGCCAATTCAGAGCACCTTATCCCCATCGACGGACACGCTGCCTAAAGCAGAGAACCTGTTGCTGAGTCAGATGGGCAACTGGTGTGCAGGGGGTCGTCTTTGAGCTCTTAGACCCCCATCTGACCTTGACCCAGGGCTCGCGTGTGGTCACTGCTGGTGCCAGTGTCAAGCTGGAGACAGCTGGGCCGGGAGGGACTGCAGCCAATTCTGAATTGACTGAGTGCTCCGACAGCTGAATCTATCCTCCCCTCAATGTGTTTAATATCTAATAGTGTGCTAATGCGCCCCTCCAAAATGCAAAATCTGTCCTCCAACTCTACTAGAACTGAGCAGTTCTGGCATTTAAAATGTATCTACATTGTAGGTGGAACTTTCTACACTGTACATGCAGCAGGACTGGCGAAACACAAGGGGTGCTCCCAGTGGAAGACATAATCGCGACTCGCCTTTGTTAGATGTGTCAGCGGCGATGACTAATTACTGACAGCCGAGTCTGATTGAACTCGGCTGTTGTCATCTTTCGCGATCAACTCCATTTCATAAAAGCCTGGAAGACTGCTGGAGCGTTCACTAGGCCAAAAGGCATAACCAGATATTCCTAATGTTCATGTGTTATCATTAATAGCTGTTTTCCCACTCATTGTCTTCTCGTATATGAAAAAGATTATACTGTACACCCCCCAAAGATCTAGTTTTTTTAAAACAGTCGCATCCTGCACTGACTCGAGAGCTGCTGCTATTTGAGGCAAGGGCTATCGATGTTATTTTTTTTAAATAGTTATTTCATTGAGATCTGGATAGTCAGAGCTGGGTCAAAGTCTCCCATCCTTCTTCTCCACGAAGAAGAGACCCGCACACACTGGGGCTGTAGAAGGTCGATAAATAAATCCTCAGACTGCTTATTGCCCTGGGCATGTACCAATAAATTACAGGAGCATATCTATATATCACTGCATTGAAGCAGGAGACACAGAATCACTGCAAACACATCCTAAATACAGTGTTCCTGCACCTTTGACCTCATCCAGAATGTTTCATTTTTTTAAAAGGGATTGCTGTCTGAATGCACATCTGAATCCCAAACAGAATCTCTAGTAAAATACGATCATTTGTGAAACGGGCAAATGAGTGTTTCAAGGGCCCATTCCTCATTCTCAAGACACATGTATGCAGTAAGTTCACCATGCATTGAGCAATAGGGATTAAAGACACCACAGGTAAGGTTAGAAGTCATTCTGAGGTGCCACATGTGAGGGATACAACTAGGAATCTGAAATGCAGGGTTTGAGAGCCCTTCAGGAGCACTGCATCCTTTGAGACACACCTGTGCATGTTAGACAAATGATCATTTCTTTCAGCATTAGGGACTAAATATACTAAACGTATTATTCTAAAATGTTATTTAAGGAGTAAGAGTGCAGGGGGTCTAAATCTGCGATCCAGTGTATTGAAGTATTTCACAACACTACCTTTAGCCCGTCTGGAAATAAATCCTCATTCTGATTATTGCCCTGGGCATGTACCAATAAATCACTGAGCCTATATATATATATCACTGTGTTGAAGCTAGAAACACAGAATCACTGCAAACACATCCTAAATACAGTGTTCCTGCACCTAACCCTAACCTACCTAATTTAAGTAGAATAGATTCTAATAATATAATGATCCAGTGTGTTGCACTACTTCACTGATCTATGCCATTTGGAAATAAATCCTCAGACTGCTTATTGCCCTGGGCATGTACCAATAAATCAACAAATCGAATTAAAATAAAAGCTTTATTTTATGATCATTCGTCCAACCTCTCCAGAGATTGTCCTTCTCCATTAAACGACTTCCTGGAGACACCATAATCACATAGGAGCTCTTCTCCCACTGCAATCTCTCTTTTTACCAAGAACAGAATTATGTCAGTCTTTTCGTCAATTACAAAAGATTCTTTAATTGGTCTGAGGTTGGCTTTTTTGTTTGAATGATTTATGCGCCTTCCAATTGTGTCCATATCCAGGTGGCAGGTGCAGTGTTCTTCACGCGAATCAATGCACATTTTTTGTTTAGGTCCAACAAAAAAGAATAGATATCCCATGTCTCCCTCTGCCGTCTGTGCCATTAGGGCTTCTCCAGCTGTCTTTGTGATAACCTTGCCATGGTAATCACACACCACCTCTCCCTTCTGGAAACGCCTGGAAGTTATAACCTTCTTCCCTTTCACAGGATCGTCAATGATGTGCAGGCCTCTCCAGGTTTAGAGTTTTACCAGATTTTCAATGTCCTTGCCATTTGGTTGGACTTCTACATGCGGCTTCCAGTTCTGAAGTACCTCGGACACAGCTGGTGTATTGGTTGACCATCCCATTTTTTCTATATAATGGATCACTTGGCTTTCTGTTGGTAACCGTCTATTGTATTGATCTGTAGTGAGAAATCAGAAATCCACCCAAAGAATATATCCAGTAATAGACTCTTGAAATATTACTCTTTAAAAAGGGAAGAAATCCTGTTCTTACCGAATATGTTCTGTTGCCTCCTTTTCCTCTGCTCAGCTCTCCATCTATTGTAACAGTGGTGATTGTGAACGCCGGTCACTCTCAGGCGCTCTTTCTTTCTGGGAGGCTGGCCATCTAATGTCACAGGAAACATCTGTATCAGCTTCTGGAAGGCTGCAGCATCAACCATCTTTGGGCATCTATATGCAGCAGCTGCCACAGTGGACCTATTTGTAAAAAGAAAACTTAAATATCTCAGATCTAAGACAGAGTGGCTAAAAGGTAACTGAAAGAGGAATATTGAATTAAAACTTACCGTATAGCAGCTGTACGTTCTTGTCCATAGCCTGAAGATTGCTCTCCTGATCCTGAACTGAAGTTTAAAAAAATATGAGAAATTTATGTTTATCTTAAATATTGACTTTCAAATACTGAATTTAGATATCACTGTGACACTTACAGAGATCCTGCTTCTACAATGACATGAAGTAATTCGCTGGCTGAGCACATGTCCTCATCTGTCAGCCTTCTGGCTAGGTTTTCAACAGTTCCGTTTGAAACACCTAAATAATCATTCAGGACAGTTTTCTGATCAATAGGTAGCTGCTTTATTTCCATTTCAAATGCCCTTCTTGCAACATAGCAAGTAATCAGTGGTAGGTGGTACCTGCAAAACAAACATATATATAAAATAGTTGTTTTCAAGCCACAGAAAAGTAAAAAGAAAATACATCAAAATAATTATATAATTCAATTTACTTCTCATGCAGTCTTCGCAGATCATAGGTAGGATTGTGAACTGGTTCTCCTCCTGCATAGACAAAAAAATGTTCCATTTCCATTCTGCAGTTTGCATCACAGCGTAAGTTAATGAAGTAGCAGTAAAACAAAAAGAAAATAAAAAAAATAAAAATGCAGTTTAAATGCAGTATTCTTCACATACCATTGAATGCTAAAGACAGTTTTTAGCAATGAAATATCAATAAAACCTTCAACTCACCTTTTCCTCTTCTTCATTTAGTGCAAAGGAAGCTAGTCGCTGAGTTGCAGCCATGTGCTCTTTGACAAAGATTATTACCCTGTTTTGCCCACTTTTATTCACAACAATTTTTCGCTGTATCCAATCCAGGACCTGAATTCAGAAGATTTTTTTATACAAATATTAATTAAATACAATTTCTCAAAAAGAACATCTATA
The DNA here is from genome assembly GCF_040954835.1 of Lepisosteus oculatus. Taxonomy (NCBI): domain Eukaryota; kingdom Metazoa; phylum Chordata; class Actinopteri; order Semionotiformes; family Lepisosteidae; genus Lepisosteus; species Lepisosteus oculatus. The sequence goes on along the minus strand of NC_090709.1, from coordinate 23,976,198 downwards.
ATCAAAATTCTCGGTTGTATGCTTACTGTCATATTGTTTACCACCCCTGGGCGCTGAAGGTGCTTCAGCTGGAGAATGGCCTGCAGGTAAAGCATCACAACAATCTGCTCACTTGTGGTGATGTCTGCAGAGGTGTGTGTCTTGCCCAGTATCCGCTGCACATCTTTCTTTGCAACACTCAACACCTTCAAGCAATCGCTTAGTTTAGGTGGAGGACTCTGCAGCTGTGTTTGTCTGGGGGAGAGAGAGCAATACTATCAGCCTCCAAAAGGCAACATTCATGTGTTTGAATAGAAAAGCAAGTACAAGTTGAACCAACATTTAATAAGTAAAGTACCTCTTTCTGGTTATTTCCTGTCTGACACTCTTGTTGTTTCTCTTTTTTTATATCCTTTAGATTGCTCTTGAAGTCTTTTAAACTCTTAGCTTGACTGGGATCCTCCACTTGCAGGCTAGTGTTTTTTTAGGACGAAGAGCAGGAATCTGCTGATATTAATGATATAACCTGCAATGGTCTGGTGAGACAGCCCAGTCATCTTCAACTGGGAAACAAATGTCTGCATTTTGGAAATGTCCTTCAGAAAACTTAAGGAAACTTCCGATGGATCCATAAAAAACAGGAACCTGGAGACATTTTCAACCTGAAAAACATATATAGTGAAAGTCATTATTTTTATGACCAACATCCGTGGTATGTGAAATTTAAGCCGAGTAAAACCATGTACCAAATACCTACCTCCTTGGAGCAGTTTACCATTCCCAGGCCCTGGATAAGGTATTGTTTAAAGCCAGCCAGGAGAGGAGAATCAAGAGAGTTATTTCTGTAAAGTCCAGCCAGGGCAACTCTTTTTCGGAGAGCTTTTAGATTACCTTTAACTGACACCCTGTAGATATAAGGCAGATGGACAATTACATGTATTATAAGTGTTTCCATTTTCTTAGTTGGCTTCTGGGAGAAAATGGCTTTAGATGTGGCCCCGTGTGAATATGTATATCTACCAATTCACTGACATCCCAATTAAGGCTACATTTTGTCTTGCCTCTGTGAAACAAAATCAATTTTTATACATACAATGTGCCAATAAAAAATAAAGCACTAGAAACCCTATTGAGCAGAGAGTCTTACTGTTCCCTATCTTCCCCTTCCTCCTCCGCTTCTACTTCAGTTTCTGGAGCAGCCTCTGGCATCTCTTCCTCCTGGACAGCGGCCTCTTGCTCAGGGCCACTGGAATACAGGTAGATTCTTTTCAACATGCTTTTGCATGATATGTTGTAACAATGATTTCAAAAATAAACTACAGAAGCCTTACAAATTAAAAATATCTCACCTTGCCAATGTCTCTTCAGGCTTCCCACGTACAAAAAGGCCCAAGGACTCCAGCAGTCTTACAACCACTGTCCTGTTTGCCTCACCAGACACGATCTCTATTCTGTTGTAATCCACGATGACCCCGTTCTTCAGGTGATTCATCATGTCCTTCCTCGCCTGTTGAGAGGCCATCCTGATCTCCTCTGCCGTGGCGTGCTTCATACACGCCCTCTTCAAGTGAGCAGGAAGCTGATCAAAAGTATTCAGGCACATCTTGCACACCAGGGGAATCCTCGCGGGTTTCGTTTGAAAATAAATAATATAATTTGTGTATAGAAACAAGCTAAGACTGATTTCTTAAATTATCCTTAATTTTCTCTCTCATAGTTTGAGCATAATGATTTTATTGTATTGCTCATTGCTCCCAAATAAATAATGGTTTCATAAAAAAGTGAACATTCTCATTTATATTCATTTGCAGTTTCACTATTGCAATTAATCTGTCTCCATTCTGCATTCATATCTACTAGAAAGAGCTCTCAATTAATTGAATGCCCCATTGAACTGGCCCTGATTATACAATGCAAGGAGAAGTCTTCTAAGCCAATACTTGTAACCAGAAAGAGGCTGTATTTCAATTATACAATATACAAAACAATAACATTTAACACAAACATATATTCCACAACTCAGCATGCACATGATGAGATTCTTGATATTTGATTAGTAAAAACAATATCAATGCACTGAGAGACGCTTAAGAATAAAGATGCATCTGCCTGACTGCATATTAGTTTTAAAAGGTTATCAGCAAATGCATTTAAAAGTAAAAATGTAAAGTCTTGCCTCTTGATCGTAGTAGTGATTCAATATCCAGGACCTTAGTCAAGTCTCAGAGTTACTGTACCTCCTGTCTCGATTGCAGGTGAAAAGTGAAAGGTATATTGCACTCAGCAGAAAGTTACCCCAAGCAAAGACTCCACCCCTCCCAGAAAACAGCACTCCCCTTTGGCAAAGCAGTGGGTGGAGGAAGGCTCTGCTGCCATTATCAAACACAGAAATTGTTATAATTTAATTTTAAACACATGGCTAAGCATGGGTTTAAAGTATATTCAACAGGGCAGGTGCATCCAAAGAAATCGAGTTTCTCAAGCCCTCGGAAAGAATTACCATTTCCAAAGATGTCTAATTTCAAGCATTAACATCCAAAGTACCTGTCTTAGCTGGGGCATGTAGTTTGCCAAGCCATCTTAAAGAATTACCATTTCCAAAGATGTCTGTTGTAAGCCAGGTTCAATCATTACCATCCAAAGTATCGGTCTTCCCTTGGGGCAAGAGGGTTTCCTGTGTGTCTAGGATGTGTACTTCCCTTAAATAAAGGATGAATATGGGTACCATAGGTATTAAATCTCTCAAAGCTCAGAGTTAAACTAAAAAACCCTTGGTGGGTGTGTTATAACATGGATGGGTATTTATAGTCCAGTGGCTCCTCTTTGGTGTCCCCTGAAGGCATTTTGAACCCAGCAGGTGACATTGATTTAGTTTTATTTGCCCCTGATTATGCAATAAAGGATAAGTAAACAGGAAGAGGTGGTATTTCGATTTTACAGTATATAAAACAATACATATATTCCACAGCTCAGCATGCACATGGTGAGATTCTTGATATTAGATTAATAAAAAATACCAAGGCACTGAGGCTTATTAATAAAGATGCTTTTGACTGACAGGACCTTGGGGCAAGGTGTGTAAATTACAACAGGCATCTTTGGAAATGGTAATTCTTTCAGGTGGCTTGGCAAACTTCCTGCCCCAGCTAAGACAGGTACTTTGGATGTTAATGCTTGAAACTAGACATCTTTGGAAATGGTAATTCTTTCCGAGGGCTTAGGAAAATCTATTTCTTTGGATGCACCTGCACTGTTGAATATACTTTAAACCCATGCTTAGCCATGTGAAGTAAGAGACAAGATGTAAAAAGGGTCAACTTAAGTCAGTTCTGCCTGAAAATTAGACTTCTAAGCAACAGGGGTTTATGGCAGGAAAGGGGGTTAACTGATAAGGATTCCAGATGCGAGCTAGGAACCCCCTGGGGGCGTAATCTTAAACTGACCATTTGGCCAGGGTCTTTTAACTGGCCAAATACCATGACCCCCTCCCCTTACCATAACACCGAATGACGTCTGAAGCAGCAAGCAAGGACTATATAACCTAAAAGTTTGTACCGGCACATTGAACAATACTTCGGTTTTGTTGTTTCTTGCGGGAAACAAGACTTCGGCTTTATTGTTCCTTGCATGCAATAAACTCATCTGTTTTACTTCATCTCGGGATCAAGAACCTTATTCCTTCTGTTACAACACATATATGGGATTTTTACAGTTTGGTGTATTCATTTTTATTTTCTCGCTATTACAGGTTGAGGAATGGGTGCAAAGAAAGTGTTGTTTCAACAATCGGCACAAAAATGGTCATAATTCCTGTTAAAGAGCACAAAACCTCAAACAACAGGTGGCTTCCTTTGCGTTGAGTGAAGAAGAGAAACATGCAAGTTGATGGCTACATTGATATACCCATCCACTCAATTCAGGGTTGTGGTAGAACTGGAACCATCCTGGCAAGCAGTGGATGCAAAGTACTGTATCACCCATAATGTGACACCAGTCCATCACAGGACTCACTCACACCATGGCCAATTTTCATAGAAGCCCATTAAAATCCATGTTAATACAGAACAAAAGACCTCCACTTGCATAGCTCCCATCATGTATAGTATTTAAGAAAATCTCCAATTTACCTTAATTGCATTTTATTTGTGTTTTATCAGCTGTTTCATCTTTACTTCACTAAACTAAGCTGTAACGCCCAGGTCAGCAGCTGTGAAGTTTTTCAGTTCATCTGCGGGAGAGCCAATTCACAGTCCTTCCAACGACTTGAGAAGACTGCATGAGAAGTAAACAGAATAATATATTACTTTATATTTCTGTGGGTTGGAAACAATCACAAATGCTTGCTTGTTTGTTTTGTAGATACCTCCAGCCATTCATTACCAGCCAGGAGGGCAATTGAGATGACCCAATGTGCCCGCAGAGAAACATTATAGAATACTGACTCAGCCAGCATCTGCTCAGCAATCAAAGTAATTGAAGGCTTTGCAGGACAAGGAGTTTAGTAAGCATCATCACAATCTCAAAATAAGTCTCTCACAAAACAATCATTCATTTCTTTTTTTTAACTTCAGGTCAAGCAATCAATCATCAGACTCTGGACAAGAATGCATGCCTGCTGTGGAGTAAGTTTGAATACAGTACACCTCTTCAGTTATTTTTTGACTGTGTTACAGAGACCTGTGATATTTTATTTAAAATTTTTACAACAGTGGATCAAGGCCAAGATCCACAACAGCAGCTGCAGGATTTACATGTCCGAAGATGGATGATGCTACAGCCTTTCAGCAGCTGATAAAGGTGTTTCCAGTGTTATTATATGGGCAGCTTAACAAAAAAAGGAGCATCTGAAACTGACTAGAAGTCATGACAGGTGGAAATCAGGACAGAGGAAGTGAGACTGCAGACCGTTAATGGCAAATTTACAAATCAATTATCTTCACCGACAAACACTAAGTTTGGAATATATTCTGAGGATTTATGATGTGGTTTTCCTTCTAGACCTTTACACTAGATGGCTATCAGGTAACCTACTATATTCAAAAGATGGACTGCTCAGCCAATGCATCAACAGTATCTGAAGTGTTTGAGAAGTGGAAGCCCAAGAGAGAACTGCCACCAAATGACAAGCATAGATAGAAAAGCATCAAATCTGGGAAGGCCTGAGCATCAGTGACAATCCTGTGAAGGGGAAGAAGGTTGCGACTTCCAGGTTTTCAGAAAGGAGAGGTGGTGTGTGATTATCATGGCAAGATCATCACAGAGACAGCCGCTGAAGCCCTAACGGCACAGATGGCAAAGGGAGAGAAGATACATCTTTTCTTTTTTTGATGGACCTGCACAAAAACTGTGCACTGATGCTCGTGAAGAACACTGTGCCTGCCTCACAGATATGGAGACGATCAGAAGAGTGGATAAATCCATCAAAGAAAATAAATACATCAAGGCTGTAAGAGGGTCATTTATATAAACGAACAGCCTGTCATAATCCTGTCTGTGACAAAAAAATGACATTGTTGAGGGAGAGGAGCTCCTCTTTGATTATAGCATTTCCAGAAAATCATTTCAAGGCAAAAGGACAAGCTCTGGAGTGGTTGGATCACTGACCATTTCCAAAACAGAAACTCAGTAAGTGTACTAAAGTGCATATTTTGAAGATATACATTTTCTTGTAGCTTAAAATTAATGTTAGAATTATGTTTGTGTTATTGTCTTAAAAATGGCATTTCTCATTCTCACCAGCAAGGATATAAGGAAGGGATATGGGACTGCCAAAAAGATACATAATTTTCAGAAGAGCATAGAAGGCAGATAACTACCCCACTCAATTGTTACTGCAAAGAAATGCCACATCGTGTAAACAAAAAAAAAGCTTTTGAGAAGTGAACCATTCTTGAAATTTATTGACAGAATCTGAATAGCACAGCATTCCCAGACCAGGCACTGGAGTTTCCTGCAGCATTAGATGGGTAGTCTCTTGATAAGAGAGAGATCGACAGAGTACTGGAATTCATGAGTGACACCTTTCCAATTCATCGAGAACAGAGCCCACAAGATGTGTCTAGAGAACAATTTCTTACAATTTAAGTGGTAGTTTCTGAATAGGTTAAAGACAACATGGCTCTACAGCTATCTTATAACTTTTAAGAAGTTGCAAAAGTGATTACCATATTGTCAGTGGTTTATATTTAAAATCTAAAGATTTGAAATTTAATCTGTTTCTTAAACCAACAACATTGTTCACGGGAACAGCATCCCAAATCATTTGATGACTGTAAATATGACAAGCTTGTGATAGTGTAAATTATACAGTGCAAAACAGTTGTATTGTTTTGGTTTTGTCTTCAACATAATCATATTGGTAGGCATGTTATTTTTATAGCAGCAACCTGCCATTCACCACCAGCCAAGATGCCACAAGGTACAAGAGATGACCCAGAAGTACTTAATGATGCAGAGAAGAGCATATGGGTGAAAAAAAGAAGACAAGAAATATCCATTAACACATGCATCTACAAATCAGAAGATGGGTGATGGTCAGCATTTAGGAGTGACACTGGAGATTAAATTAAAGTTCTTACAGCGATTTTCTGTTTGGCTTCAACACAAATCATACTAATATGCTCACATTATTAATTTGCACAAAATGCCCGATATTCAAAACAGGCCACGTTCAGAGGAGTACACACAACCCTGCCAGAACGTGGCTAGCTGAAGTGCGGCGGACCACAGGGAAAGAACTCTTGTCCACATGGATGTCTCTGCTCTGAAAACCAGTGGATAAAGGTATATGACAGTCTGTTCTCAGCTGTTGATTTTGTGCAAAACATTGAATATGAAAGATTGAAGTGTCACCATTCTATGAAGTTCAGACATAAGTATTATATTGATAAGCTAGGTCTGTTCTAATACCTGAAGAACTTTTATATTGCACTGTTTGCTTTGGTTTCCTTCACGGGCTCTGGTTTTCAGACATCAGTCCAAGATCATTGGTGGGTTAATTGGTTTCTGGTAAAATTGGCCCTAAGTGTGAGTGTGTGTGTTTGTATTTCCATCTGGCATCCTCAGAAGATGTCTTTGTTTTCTTTTCTTAATTGCTGTTGATTACTAGAGTTTATTTGGCATAATACCTTTGTGATGAATACTTTGTCAATAGTCTTATTTTAATCAACAATGTCAATGAGTTAGTATCTTAACCTTAAAGAACAAGCAGTAAAAAAAAAAACACTTCAGATGGGTTATAAGCTGAAGTTTTTGTAAGTGAACCAAGATTCCTGTGCAGTGCAGAGACCCGTCTTTAAAACATTGCATGTATATATGGTGGACTAAAAATTTGTCCAATTTTGTCACAATGTAAAAGTATATTAAACAGGTGACATACTCCATCTATAAAGATTTGACTAATTTTAATTCCATACTTCCATTGACTGTTTTGGAATATATTCCTTAAATTTCCCTGAATAATCATTGTCTCACAGAGAAGACCTGGGTGACACAACAGGGGTCAGGGCTGTGATGAATGATGAATGAGGTTTGTGTAGACTGGCCAGTGTCTATGGGGGACTGTGGGATCACCGAGGTTCCCCCAATGCCTGTAACATTGCCAGGGGGTGTAATCACCAACAAAGGCCAAGGTTTCCTTCATTGAGGGGTCATTATTTGTCACATCCCGGCTGGACAAGAGACAAAAGATAAGCCTTCCACTGTCACAGACAGAGCAGTCTGGGACACTCCAGGCTGGACTGGACCATTGTCTTTGGAAGATGGGGTAACAGGAGATGAAATAGATCACACAAGACTGTCAGTCCTGCCTCGCTGTAATGTGACTGACTGACTGACTGACTGACTGACTGACTGACTGACTCATCCCCACATTGAGAAGAGACAACTGGCTTCTGTGTAGAAAGCAGACCATTTCATTTTAACTGGTTAATCAGATCTAATGAGCTTTATTACCCTTGACAAGACTGGACACTTTACATCTAACTTCCTCCACCCCTCTACAAACAGCCCCACTTGTTCCCAGTGAAACCAGCCTGGAGCAGCAGAATAGAGGTTTTTGTTTCTTGATATTGTCTGCTGTTGTAAAACAAGTCATCCTTTGGGGATAAAAACTCTCCTTTGAGGCTGGTGGGTGTCTCCTGTGTTTGCCCTATATTTCCAGGGCTTCTCAGCTGAGCGATCAAAAGGTGAACTGCAATATGCTGAATTTCACACTGGGTTACAACAGACCCTAGTGGGAGAGTGGGCAGGGGAAGGGACTCCCCACAAAGGGACACTCTTATCTTTATCTCACATAGCCCCGCCTACATTAATGCGTACAGAGTTTGCGTGAGTGAGGTCAATAACGAGCAAAATCAGACCCAATCTACTGCTTTCACCAACAACAGCCCCTTATTTGGGGTTTTAACCTCCACCTATTACCCCTCAGACTCAATCTTTCTGAAACAGGGTTATAGTTTAAGTTTTGCCCGGCCCTGTTTGAGCAGAAGAAATAAATAATAGCGCTATTCCCGACGGTCTAGCACAGTAACCAACAACTCCAATAACTTTAGAGAAAGAACCCAGCATCAGCTCAAAAGGAAATTTAAATTTTAAAGTTTTTATTGATACACAAGCAATAACAACTTACACTATTAAGTTCTACATAAAATTAAATAAGATACAAAAGCGAAGAATAAAAACACTAGACAGTTTTTGTGCAAGGGAAGAGGTATCACAAAAAAAAGTTTCCAACATGACCTGCTGAAACATGACTTGTGATCCATGATTGCAACATGCTTGGGCCATAATGTCAACTCTCAGACCCTCTCAGTCTCTTTCTCCCCAAATCTTCTCCGGTGGATCAAAATGTAGTCTCTCAAATAAGACACAGTCTTCTGTATCACTGACAGAGGCCGAATTTTTTCCATTCTATATACCAATGTAGATCTAGTCTTCCATAAAGCTTCCCTTAGGCAACAGATGACCTGCCAGGCTTTGCTTTCTTCTGATTTCGATAGCTTCTCAAGTCCATATCCATAGAGCACTACCTGGGGGTCACTTATACCGCAAGCCAGAAAGCACCTTATCCAGCTGTTAGCCAATGTCCACACCTCTTTTGCGATGCCACAGTCCCACAGGACGTGCCGGAAGGATTCTTCTTGTCCGCATCCTTCCACTGGACACCTTGATGTCTTCCCCATGCCTCTCGAATGCATCACAGCCCTTGTTGGTAAAACTTCATGTGCAATCAACCAGCACATGTCTCTGTGTCTATTCAACAAAACCATGTGGCCAAACCTTTTCCAAACATGGCTGGGATCTCCAGCCACGAGGCCACGAATATGACATACTACATACTGCACCTCTACCCCACACAACAAGTTCCAACCTTCTTGCACTTGTCAACACATCCAGTGCCTCATTTTCCAAATTCCATTCCCTTAAAAATTTCTTTATGATAAAATATGAATATGGGAGGTTAAAAGCAACAGGTGCTGTTAAAGGGATCTCTAAAACTTTCAATGTCCTTAAATAAAAACCACACAAAAAGCGAGACATAAAGGATACTTTCCCCCTGTTCCCTACCGCTAAAGACAAATGTAATGATACATATTTGTATATTAGGAAAGTGAACAATTCAGGCATACCTTTTCCACCCATTTCCACCTTTTTTTCTACAACCACCCTCTTTACTCTCTCCCATTTCGACCTCCAGAAAAAAAAATAGCCCTCTTTAAAACCAATAAAACAGACCTTGATGGCATAAAAACAGCACTGACAAACAACAGTAATGGTAAAATTACAGTCTTGACAACTAAAACCTTGCCTACCATTGTCAATTCCCATAAACTCCACAGACCGATCTTGCTTTTGACTTTCCCTACCACCCTCTCCCAATTCCTACTCCCCATCCCATTTCTGTCAAAGTTTATTCCCAAGATCTTTATTTCATCTCTACGAATTGCGATTCCCACATTTTCCTCTTCACTCCAGTTTCCATATTGCATCAGCACACATTTGTTTTTATTCAGCTTGGCCCCTGATGCTCCGCAAAACTGGGTTGTCATCTCCAAGCTATTTCTGACTCCCTTATAATCTGTACAAAAAACATTTACATCGTCCATGTATAGTACAGTTCTCACCTCTTGGGCCCCACTCCCAGGGATTTTAATGCCTTCAATCCCATTCTCCATTCTTAAGGCTAGTGCCAGTGGTTCTATGCAGCAAACAAAAAGGAGTGGGGATAACGGACAGCCTTGGCGAACACCGCAATTCACATTAACCACATTTGACATGCTTCCATTAATCATTATTCTACTTCCTATACCCTTATATAATAACCTTACCCAAGTGAGGAACCTGGTTGAAAGCCCCATCTGTTGTAGTACTCAAAACATATACTCATGAGAGATACGATCGTAAGCTTTCTCAAAATCCAAGTTTAAGACCGCTAATCCAATATTCCTCTCTCTCGCATAACCTATGGTATCTCTAATCAGTATCAGGCTGTCCGTGATCCTCCTCCCAGCCACACCACAAGCTTGATCTGGATGAATGACTCCACTCAGGACAGATTTTAATCGAAGCGTTAAACACTTGGAAAGCAGTTTAAGATCACAATTCAATAAAGTTATCGGTCGCCAATTTGTCAGGTCTGTGCGATCATTCTTTTTGAATAGTAAGATCACAACTCCCGTCTTAAAGCTGTTCGGCAGTTCTTCTAAAAACTCAAATTCTTTAAAAATGGTTAAAAGATCCAATGCTAAAATATCCCAAAAGGCCCTGTAAAACTCAATGGGTAGACCATCCAACCCTGGAGTTTTACCCGTTTTGAAGGTCTTCAAACTTTCCATTAACTCTTCTACAGAAAGGCCTTTTGATAAAACGGTATCATCTTTTACACTCTTTGGAACCACTTTCACAAATGTTTCTAACAAATCCTTAGACACTTGTTTCTTTCCAAACAACTCCCCATAGAAATCCTCAGCTACAGTCAACATGTCTTCCATACAAGTTTGCAAAACCCCCTCTCGTCCCTTCAATGCTGACATTAGTCCCCTCCCTGCAACCCTTTTCTTGAAAAAGAATCTTGTACATTTTTCATCTTCTTCAAGCTCTTTCACTTTGCTTTGAAACATGATTTTTTTTTATCTTTTCTCTAGAGAGATTTAAAAGCTCATTCTTTAATTCTTTGATTTCCTCACTGAAGTCCCACCCCTCTTCTAATAACTTAACATACCTCTGCAATCTCTTTTGTAATCCGTTTTCAACCCTTCGTATCCTAGCCTGTTTTCTCCTCCCCATCTCTATGAAGAATGCTTTTGTTCGCTCCTTCACCTCCTCCCACCACTGTGCTCTTGTGCCAAATAGGTCATACAAAGACTGCCATTCCTTATCTTTCCCTGAACCTGCTCCTCACTTCCTCATCCTCCAGAAGTGAAATATTCAGCTTCCACACACCCTTCCCCACAGTAACAGCCTTTGGAATAGCAAGTGTACATGACAGTAAACAATGATCAGAAAAAAAAAACAGGGGTTAAGCCTGCAGTTGTGCAAGTAAAATCACGTATCAAAACAAAATCTATACGTGAGGCTTGGGTCCCATTAGACTTGTGCCATGTGAAGCCTGCCCTCCCCTGACTATGAAGTTTGAGGGCATCTTTCAGTTTAAAATCTTTACATACCGTTTGCAATAATATTGATCATTTATCAAATTGGACCTGTATCTCACCCCTCATTCTTCCTTCTCTTTCTAAAAGGCAATTAAAATCCCCAGCTAAAACCAGTGGTTCCCATCCCAATAAATATTCTCTCAATTCCTGAATTAGGACATATCGGTCATGTGGGCAACTCGGACAATACACATTTAAAAGTTTAAATTTGACATTAATGAAACCCAGATACAACACCAGTGCTCTCCCTGGTTTCACTACGAGGTACTGACGTACCTCTACCATCATATTTTTAATTAAAACAGCTATACCATCAGATTTATTCTCATTGGACCCACTCCAAATTGATGGGCCCAATGTCCACAGTTCTTCCATATCCTTATAGCTGTTTTTAAAAGGTAATCCACACTCCTGTAACAACATAATATCAGCATTTACCTTACTCACAAATGATAATATAGTCCTTGCCCTTAACTTGGATCGAATGCTTCTCACATTTATGGACACAATGTTCAGAGCCATACTTAAAGTTAGACCAGGGAAGACTAAAAGCTCTGGCTAGAATCATTCAGTCTGTGACACCTACTATACAGGCCTTTTTCTTTTTCCATTTGCTCTCCTTGCCTCCTCCGCCACCACTCCCACCATCAATAGGATGGTTCTCCACCTGCCCTCCTTGAGTCTCTAGTTCTAAAGCTGGATCAGTAGGATTGGAGAGAACTAATCCCATGGGAGAACCAGCCATCTGAGGACTCTGAAAATGATCTTCCCTCAGTTTTCCACTCAGAGTAAGATCACTTTCTAAATCAGATGTCTCAGCAGACCTTTTAGGTCTGCACCCTCTGTTCTGTACATTCCATTTGAACCGCCTTCATACTCTTCAGCTGGGGAAGAAAAAACAACAAACTCACCTTTACTGTCTTCATACATCCCTCTTAAATCCCAGAAACACAGAAACTCCGGGGCGTTTCTGTGAGTCAGTACTGGGTTTCTCTGTTCGAGGTTACAAGCAGAAACAATAAAAGCGCTGAAAGCAGGAGGTTATTTCTGCTCGTAGGCATAAACGTGTAAAAATACATTTTCTGATTCCTAAAACCTAATAAAATGCATGTACAGTAAGTCTCCCTTTTGTTCCCAACACACATAACTGAATATAAACCAGTCAAGTTCAGGTACTTTTCTGCTGAATATGAATACACTAGTTCTGGTGCAGCTGTTACAACAAAGATACTTACGAACTATTTTTTTCATACGAGCTATTGCCGTTTTTAAATAGAATCTTTTTTCAATTCGCTAAATCACACGAAACACCAACAACACTCATCGTAAGCATCTGATCAAACACATTCCTGAATTATTTAGTATTTATTTTTAACTTGTTTTATTTTAAAAAAAATATACACCTGTTTTACATATTCTTGCCATTTTTGGCATATTGTAAGTGGATTGTAACTTCAAATTGATAATTCCTGACCTTTATAACTGTGTATCATTTCTTTTTACCTTGTTTTAAAATGTTTTAATGATTTTTGCATTTTATAGAACTTTTTTAATATATTGTGAGCATTTTAGCAAAATTTTTAAATAGGACTATCAATGCTCCTGACTTTTAAACCTGTATTTATCCTGGCATTATTCTCTCCAACTGCAGATGAGGAGGGATGCATTTGATTTTTAAATTGGTTAATTTGGGGGGAAAATGTACATTAATTTCTTTGTATGTATCAACAGTGGGAAATGGCATTTTGGGATGAATTGCAATCTTTACTGCAAGGCCTTCAGACTGATATAGAAATGACGGGAGATTTAAATGAGACGTTTGATAAATCAGACAGGCACAGTACAACATCTAAAATGGCAGAACCCTCTAAAGTACTGAAATATTTTAGGCACATTCATAATCTACAAGATGTTTGGTGGTTACTGTGTCCTGCTACCCTTTCGTATTTTTTAGTGTGCATGAATGTGTCCCACTTCTTTTACTAGTTTTTAAGGAAGATTCTGAAATATCTGATTACGAGATCATGCCAGAAAAAAAAATGATGACAATTAGTAGGAAGAAAGATACAATGTATTGACAATGTAATATGCTTTAAAGGATTAAAAGGAAAATAAATAATTTATCTATGCAAACTAATTCAACTGAACTCCTCTAAACACTATAGCCTGAAGAATTGCCGAAGCACAATGTATCACTTTGGGTGACACTAAGGGAAGAGGAACACAACACTCAAAACCACAAACCACTTATTTTCAACAGCAAAAATATGCTTGAAAATATTTGACAAAAAAAAGAAACCTTACACGCATGGAAACCAATATTTATCTGCTAGGGTAGAATGCAGCAGAGAACAGTAGGGCAGAAGGTTAGTGTAACTCTATAGTGCATCACAGAGGCCGGTCTCTTCCCCTCATTATGCAGGCTGACTTGTTCACAGTGAACTGTCCTCCAGCGATAGTCAGCTGCAATCACTGACATCAGACATGATGTTAATACTCTGATACCACTTTGGCTGATTTGGTTAATGCGTTTTCCTATTAAAACAGGAGATCTTGAGTTCAAATCCCAGTGGTGCCTCTCTTCCTGTCTTGTCTTATAGAATGTATCACTATGGATGATCACATGCGGCTTGATTTTGTTAAATGCAAGTTTTCATTTTCTTTGTAGAACAACTTGCTTTTCATGAAATTCATACAGCTTGCGAAAGATGAAACACAGATCTTGCTTATCAGTGCAAAACAAATATCACAGGCCGGCAAGAATAAAGTCTTTTTTTTTTTACCAAAAGCTTGCAAATGGAGAAAAGGGATGCACGTGAGTCTCTGGGAGCTGTTAATTGAAAGGTTAGTGGTTCGAGCCCATTTCTCATTATTCTACTTAATTGGATTTCTTAGTAAAACCTTAACCCACTTGATATTTGCAGGAAATGCAGTTGTTTTGTGCGTCGAACTACAACAAGTAAACAATTGAGTACATTAGTCATTAACACTGGGAATGGCCAATAATGACCAACATTCAAGGAAATCATATTCAGCCATGGACTTTGACCTTCAAATGGCTGCCGGGAGAATTCATTTATACTCTCGTTGCACCCTTAGTTAAAATATTTAAAATTACAACACAGATTTGTTGGACAACTTGAAAAGCAAAAAAGACAGTTGGACAGCATGATTATGTTAGGACTGTACATTTCTATTTTAATATTTGTGTATATTTATCTTAATTTTAATATACATGTAACCATAAATGCTGTTCTATATATACTGTATATAAAGATTGTTGTATTTTATAATATTTTAGCAGAGGGCACAAGGGGGTCTATTATACCTTGCGAAACATCAAAGACAACTATAATAGAGGCTCATATTTTAATAAAATTTGCTTTAAAACAAAACCAAAATTTGTATGATATCATCCCTCAATATCGACGTTCAGTTGAAGGATTTGAAGAAGCAACAGCGATAGGTGAGTACATTGATTTTGGACCCATGCTTCCATCTGAATAATCTTTCCTCCTGGAAAGAATTAAAAACAGGTCTGTTTTGAGTCTCATTATGATTCTCTTCTGGATCTGAAAAAAACAGGCAAATTTGTTTCCGATGTATTTTTCAATTTTATCAGATTTTATCAGGTGAATGCAGTCGATACGTTCAAGTTTTTATATGATAACAGGACCTACACTTAGGGCTCAGTACTGATAACACTGCTGATATTGATGGAGTAGAAATAAGTGATGTATTGGCAGCTTTATCTGAGGCGAGAAGTCCTAGAACACCTACACAAATGTTAGGATTCAGAGGAAGAAATATTTTTCTACCTCACCCAATCCTATTGCATTAACGAGGCTGAAGTTGGCTGCTTATTCGCCAGCTTCGTTTCGCGTTTTTTGTTCCACCTTAAATTAGGCTGGGCAAACGATTTTTAATTTTTTTAAAAAAGAAATAAAAAATGAGATATAATTATGTGTTCCTGCTTAACTTAGACATTGCACGACTTTAAAACCTATAAAAATGGGTTACGAGAGTTAAAAACCACTTTTTATGCGCGAAAAATGGGTGATTTTTCTTCCTCGTGATCAGCTCAGAATCTCTGTGTACGCTGTAAGGTTTTTACTTCTTAATTAAACGTTTAAAATACACGAATTTCATAAAGACAACACACGTTTCGAAGAGAAAAAATCCCATTCTTTTCTCTTCCTGTTGTGTGAAACTCATCAGCAGGTCTTTTTTCCCCAATCAGAGGCTCTGAAAATAGCGTACCGCCCACTGCGCTCCGTCAGAGAGGGGCGCGGCACCGAGAGAGGGAGGAGGCGCGGAGCGCAGCAGCACAGAACGAACGTTCTACTGCCTGGAGCGCTTATGGCAGCGATCGCGTCTGCATTTATAACTTAGTTTTTAAAATTAATCAAGCAATATGAAGCATCTCTTTTTACTTTTAAGTCACTTAATTATCATTAAGCACAGCTTTCTCACCACCTAGACTACTTTTTGATACCATCCTTAGACAAAGCAGAAACTTCTTGTTCTGTCTAATGACATTACAAGTGGAAAGATTACAGAATTTAATCGTCTTTAAATTTGTTACGTTATACATTTTAGAAACGTTTCATCCATACAAACACCACAAAACTATTCTCGATTGTATTTCTGAATGGTATGTTATCACTTAGTTCACTGTTTGAATTACACCTAATTAAGAAAGTTAGGTGTTAGCATAAACTATTAGCAATCAATATTAAATTTAGCACTGTAATAAGTTGTTGCACTTTCCCCCGCATCTTGTAAAAATATATTTTCATTGTTCAAATATACATTAAATCTGACTAATTAAATTTAATTCAAAATATTTTGCTAACAATGTTAACTGTTTATAAATAATAAATTGTATTAACTAAAGAGTAGGATGGCACAGTTGTTAGTATGCTTTTTGTTTTGTTTCTTTTTCATAAATACAACAGTAGTACCTGATGTCTCAGCGCCTTTCAAAATTAAATTATGCATGCAAACCTGTGAACTAGAAAGATAACTAAGATATCCATCCATTTATAATGGTGGCAAAGTGGTTAGCATTGCTATCTTGGAGCACTGGGGTCCTAGATTCAATTCCTGCCATCCTGTGTGTGTGGGGTTTGCATGTTCTCTCTGGGTTACATGGTTTTTCTCCATATGTGTGATATGACTCCCTCTCGCACTCCAAAACATACTGGTAAGTTAATTGGTTTATGGGAAAACTGGCCCTGGTGTGTGTGTGTTTGTGTCTGTCTGTCCTGTGATGGACTGGCGCTATGTCCAGGGTGTATTCTGCCTTGTGTCCGTTGCTTACTGGGATAGGCTCCTAATCCTCTGTACTGGATAAAGAGATTAGAAATGGATGGAAGTAAAGGCACTGTGTGGATTGAACTATACTCAGTGTTAGAAACCCACTATGAAATGGCAGCATCTCACTGAGAATAAAATATTTTATAGTGCTGGCTTAAGTAAACAGCCTTTCCACCTCTCTTGCACATCAGTATCCATACCTAGTTATTTAAACAAATTGCCTCTAATTATAAACATCTTAATATGCTGGCTCTGTGGATCCGCATCAGCGATGTTTGCCCATTCCTTCAATTCATGTGCATCCAACACACAGTTCAATGCTAGCAACTACACAAAATCTAAAATACAATCCTCATTTCAGTATCTATGTAAACATACAGTCTGTTTACTTCATCATCTTCATCAAAAGTATGCCTAACCCCATTAGGAAGTGTTCTTGTTATCAGTGTATTCCTCAGCTATCCCAAAATTATCTTCTTACCAACATCTCTAGTTTTTTATCCTGCAATAACTCAGCCAACACTTAAATCTCGAAAAGCTGCTTGTGTTCATTTCTTTAAATCACAATATCATGTGTAAATACTGTCCATATAATACTCTGCATTGTGGCATAATAGTTTATTTTAAAGGGAACTAGTGAAACTAAGAACTAGAGAAATCAAGAAAGGCTTTTTTTTCTAGAATTAATAAATGCACATCCTGTTCACTGGGGAAATTAAATCCACACTGAGCAATCTTCAATATGTTCAGAATATGACAGCGAGAATCCTATCAGGGATGCATTACACCTGTTTTCAAGTCCTTGCATTGGTTACCTATCAGGTTTCGAGTCAACTTCAAAATCCTCATCCTCATTCAGTACCTACAGTATATGGCTTATTATCTGTCTACTCCCCACCTTTGTCCGTCTGACTCTGGTCTTCTAGCTGTCCTCAAGAACATCTACATTCTGTGGGTGACAGGGTCTTCTCTAGCTGCACCCCAGAGCTCTCAATTTGTATTCCCAGTGATATCAGTCACGTACCCTGAGTGCATTTAAATCTAACCTCAGAACCTTTCTTTTCAGAAGACTTAGTGTCTGTATCTGCTTCATTTTCTAATTTTGGTAGCACCTCTAACTGCTTGTCTTTCTTATATGTATTTACTTTGTAATCTGTGGTCCTTTTATCTGTTTTTACATCTACTGTATTGCTTTGAGATGCCACCTTTAATGTTGATATATCAAATAAAGTTTTTTTATTATTGTTATAGAGAAACATGATCAGTTTTCCCTGGTCCAGATAAAAAGATCTAAAGCATACTAGTTTGTCACTCTTCTCATTCCCTTTGGTAAATAACTTTTCATACTAATCCGATCAATCTAACTGCCTGTTTTCTGTGCTTTCTCTATCCTGCTAGATTTGCAATTATTCTGAACATTTTCTTCTTGAAATAACTCATTTCTAAATACCTTTTTTCACTGTTAACATCTTGCAGCAAAGCTGCGACAAAATATACACTTAGCACAGTTCATCCTGCTACCAACATTGAATAACAAAATCTTAAGATTTCTATATTTATGTCTTTATTTAGTGGTTTCATTAGTGACAAAGGCTAAACTTTCTTGGAAAAATGTCTTTTATGTGTTGCAGAAAAAACTGACTTGCTTTAACAAAGTATGTTTACAAATCCTTTCACCTGGCAATCTACCTGAATGCCCAACTATCTGAGAAGCCCTCCATGAAACCATGGTTGCTATTAATTCATTTAGGGCTTATTGACAGAATTGCTGTTTATGCTAATTTTCTGATTCCTCACTCTGTTTCATGTTTATAGATAAGACTTTATTGATCGTGAAGGGAAATTGATGTACATGATGAACATGTTTGCATGTTCTTTTGTAACATACACCTTTTTGTGATTTTTTTTGTATATCTAAGCAAGTGTTCCTGCATCCCTCTTCTGCACTTTAGTCATGGCTTTTTTTCTGTTTGCTTATTTCAAAGCAACACCTGCTCCATTTCTAAAACTTTTTACTCATGTGCATTTTTGTATTTTTTACACCTCTAGCACTTTAACATCCTGAATTTTCATTTGCCTTAATTTGTAGAATGAACTTGAGTTTTAGCCTAAAGAAGTTTTCATTATCTTTTGTTTCTTGTCCTACAACTGTTATTATTGATCACCGAATTATTGTTCTTAACATGACTTCATTCAGCCTTTCCCGAACGTCTATGACAGGCAGAGAGAGTGCTGTTTCTGGTGCGATCTTTTGCAGCTGACATTTCACTGTTTTAAACGAACAAGAAATTAGATTGCTCATAGATCACTTATCCTATATAAACACAGCGTAATTGCCCTCCGAAAATCCTCTTTTTCTTGTTCGTTTTAGAGACCTTGATCGAAATTTTAGATGTCAGAAAGGATTTCTTTTCTCTGTATTTCCTATATTGCTTTGTCGAGATTTTAACTTTATATCTAGGCTCAGATTTCAACTATAAATCGTACAGTAATTAATAGCAGTAAATACTGATGTTTTGCGCCCTCTTACCACAAAAATATATATGTTTTGTAGCTGGGATGAACTTTATTTCATACGCGTAGCTACTGCGATTCGGACACGGACGGTTAAACATGGCGGCAAATCAGACACCCAGAGAGGGGGGGGCGTTTTCTCGCCTCCATAACTAAAATGCCAAATAGGAGTGGCTTAAGCGACATACACAGTCGTGTAACTGACAGTTTGAGGTAGCCTATCGTGTAAATTTCGCTTTGTTGCTGATAGGTTAAGCTTTCGAAACTCTGCCCCAAAGTCATGTGACTGATTTTTCGCCCTGTTTCGTTGGTTAAACGCAATGATCACAAGCACCACCATGGTAACTGGGATGTGTAGTTTTTAATTCCGTTTGAATTATAACTGTACGTACTGTCTTCGTATTTGGCCAGGGCTTTAAAGAGAGGGCGCGCCAAAAATTTTCGGTGCCGTCGTCTCCGCTTTAAAGGTACCCCCGTCGCGGAAGAATTCGATCTCGGGACGTTTGCCCAGCGTACTTAAATGCTGCTGCTGTGATGTTATGCCGCCTTTCGCATGTAGATGGCTCTCTATAGTAATTTTTAAAAATACTAATCCGAGTGGATTACTGCACATATCCTCAGTAAAGGGTAATATGTAAGTAATGATTATCCAAATTGCATTTTTGTATGAAACACATTTCAGAAAATCGAAAACCAATTTTCAAAACTCACAATAACACAAACTGGCATGTCAGACAACAAGTAAATAAGACAAAGGCAAAACGTGAATTCTCAAAGTCTCAAAATCTTGCATTTTGCAAGAAATATTATTATAGCAGTTTACAATGGGACATTTAGAACATGGCATATGAGAATATATGGTTAACGGAGGATGAGCAAAGGGTGATGACACTTTCTGCTTATTGCTATGATCCTCCCTCCTGATTATAAAATCGTCTCACAATTCTGCCACTGAGGTGTGAGACACAATGTAACAGACTCTAAAAAATCCTGAACTTCAGGAAATGTTGCTGTACCATTTTTAAAATATGATCCTCTGAATATGGCATGAGAGAATTCATAGGGAAAAGCTAATTGCTCTTTCTGTTGTGTTGCGATGGCCCCTGTCTAGAAAACAAAAATCTCAGAATTGTGACACAAAGGTGTGAGACACAATGTAACAAATTATGAAAATCATGAAGTATAAGAAAATTTACTGTACCATTTTTTTAATATGACCCTCTAAACATGGCATGCGAGGATTTATAGTCAACAAAATAGCACCCCTTCTGCTGAATTACTTTTTCCCTCCTTCCTTGTTACCAAAACATCTTAGTATTCTGACACTAAGGTAAGAGAGACAAAATCACTCATCACGAACATTTGTAATTACAAAACTTCACTGTTGCATTTCTGCGTTGTGACATTCTGAACATGGCATATTAAAGTAAATAGAAAACCTAGATCAGAACAGGCTAAATGTAATTCATAGTGATTTATATTTTTTTAATTCTTTCTAAATGAAAAATATGTTTTTCAGTGATTATGACTTCACTTCCAATTTCTCACTTCAGAGAAGGATAAAAAACTCAGTCATCCTCTACAGAGAAAAACCATCAACACCCCTACCACCTCCACCAATCCTAACCTTGTTTTTACTATACCCTCTGACCTTTCCCTTTCACCCCTTTGCATCCTCAGCTAACATATTTTAAAATTACAATAGACTGTATAGTATTTATGTTTAAAATTAAGGTAAATATGTCAAAATATCAAAATCCAACTGCACAGTGCTATCGTAACAATGCTTGTCAAGTTCTCAAACAAACCTGCATTTTATTTTTAAAATATTTCAGCAGAGGATTCAACTGGAGTATAAATGAAGATTCGACGATACTTTTTCTTGGGTGAATATGGTTTTCTGGGGAGTTGCAATGTTGGGCATTATTGGACATTTCCCGGTGACCCTGACACGTGTTAAACATTCGCATTTCCTGCAAATATTAAAATGGTTATGGTTTCGCTGAGAAATCCAATCGACTGAAGACAACGTTTACATCGCAAAAGAACCCCGTCCCTGGGTGGACTTGAACTACAAACTCTTCAGTTAATAGCCGAACGCGCTAACCAATTGCACCACAGACACTGACTGGCAGGTCCTTCTCTCGAATCACAAGTTTTCGGTTAAAAAAAAAAATCTCTTACCGTTTATTTTGTCAGCCGGTAATATTTCTTCTGCACTGATAACCAAGAATTGAATTTCATTTTTCGCAATCTGTGTGAATTTAATCAAAAACAAGTTTTCCAGAAAGGAAATGAACACATGCATTTAACGAAATCAAGCCCTTTGTGATTGCCCGAAATACGTTCTGTACTACAAGATAGGAAGAAAGACACGGCTGGGATTTGAATCTCTGTTCTTTTGTTTGATAGAGAAGCGTTTTAACCAACTAAGCTACGGTGACAGGACAACCATCACCTTTTACAGCTGCTTGGACACACCGCTCTGAGACATCTGCGTTCAGTAACCGCTGAACCTACGCTCAGAGCAAATTGCCTCTTTTACATAGCAGCCCCGACACTGAGAAACGAAGAGAACTGGCTTTTATCTGGCATTTTCATGTCCAATGCGTTTGACATCTCCCAAGGGCGACAGAGTTCTTTTGCGACACTATTTCTTCTTCTTTTTTATTTCTGTACGCTTTGATAAAAAACGAGAAATCGTGCAAGGGAAAAATGTATTTTTTTTCATAGAGAAAACGTGCACCAGGAAATGTTCTGTTGAGAAGAAATGATTTAACATGATACGTGACCTAATTTATCGGAGCAATTGCTCAACCAGCAAGGTCTGGAGAGGTTGGAGAGTCTGGTGGATGTGATAATTATACGGTGTTGTGGAAGAAAACAGTCTTTCTTTGAATTCTCAGTCAATTGGAATTTCAATGCGAAACATAAACCCCTTGTCTGATTTAAAGATATTATATTTTAAAACTCATAAAAAATCAGAAAACACACGTTTCTCAATTTTACACGGAGCGGTGCATTACTAGTAGCGGCGCTGAGCACACTATGGGGGAATTCAGGTCATGTGAAATGCCAGCGGTTTAATCAACAACGCGTCTGATTTCGGAGCATAAGATTGTAGGTTCGACTTCTACCTGGCTCGTGTAAATTGTATTCAAGCTCCTCAGTAATAGACGTATATTATGTAATGAACCGCACCTGAAAGCAAACGTTGGGTCTGTTTCCTTTGTTTTCCAGCATGAAATAGCAAATCGTTACAAAAAGCACCTGCTAATGTTTTTTTTTTTCAAATTACATTTTCAGGCTTCAGACACTTTTTAATAAAACAAAAGTGTCCGGAAACTCATTAACTTTCAGGTTTGCTTGAACCTGTATTAAAAAAAGTTATCTGAAACTTTAGGAATTCCATTATCTGATGTAGCTGTCTCTAAAGTTGGACGTGATGTTAAGCAGATGTGAACTGTGCCTTTTCTCTTAAAAAAAAAAAACAAAGTTCTTTTTTTCCCCTTCACTCCAATGCTGGAGACTGTAAGCCTGTGTGAGCTCCACACTGCGTCCTGTACTGCTCTATTTTGTTTAGATTATCTATGTGGTGTACAGATAGAACTCAACTGCATGGTGTGAATTCTGTGTTCAGGACCAGCAGAACCTGAAAAAGTAACAGCTGACCTCAACATGATTTGAACACGCAGCCTCCTGATCTGGCGTCAGACACGCTACCATTGGGCCATGAAGTCACAGCTGTCTGTGCCTTTGAATTCCCCAAAGGAGACAAATGAGCTTCACAAAGAAAAATCTGTGAAGAGCGCAGCTCTTCCGAAGAGAGTTTTTTCTTCCCAGACCACATTTTATTCTTCCTGCGCAGCTCTTGTGTAGGTGTTGTTCTCAATTACAGCTCCAGGAACACTGATTGTTTTTTCTATTTTTTTAAATTAAGTACCCCATGGTGCAACGGTAGCACGTCTGACTCTAAATCCCCAAGTTCAATTTCAAAGTATATCGGAGTCAACTGATACTGATCAGGTTCTGCTGCTACTGAACCCGCAGTCTTCACCTTAAAGTTCAATTCCCCAAGCCTTTTGACCTTATATGTCCATCCCTTCTCGTCAAAACTCGTATTTTCACAGGATACCCTTCAGAAATCGCAGTATAGAATGAAAAAACTCCAGTAGATCTCGGCCGCTGTTGGTGATTTTCCTTTTAAAATAAATGAATCTCTGGAAATTTTACGGAGTGTATCACTTTCACTGAGACCGAGAAGTGTTAAGCTGTACATGCGTCTTTGTGGCTCAGTTGTTAATCAAAAGGGTGGTGGTTTGAGCCCTTCCAGGGACGCTATGAGCCTTTTAATGTACACACCCTCCTCACTTCATGTCTCCACAGCGGGTCTTGTATCGCTAACAAATACAGAGCCCGTAGGAGGCAGTAAGCTTGCATATTTTTTTTCTTATAAAATATACTTTATTCCGAAAAAAACACATGTTGTGCCGGATGAGATTGTTCCTCACGTCCCACAGGCCTTTTTTTGTGAGGGACAGCAGTAGCCATATCAGGAACTGCGTCCCTCTGTCCAGTCCGGTAGGTGCCAGCCCCAGCAGAATGTACTGGTAACTGAGCACCGCACCCGTCCCCAGGAGTTGCATGGTGTTGTCCATTCTGCCCCACACCGCCTTGGCGAAGGGGCAGCTCCAGAACACGTGCTCCTGAGTCTCCTCGACGAAACACGTGTCCCGGGGGCAATGCGGGTTCCTGGTAAGCGAGTGTCTGTAGAGGACCTCTCTGGTAGCCAGTCTCTTGTGTACGGCCATCCAGTTGAGGTCCTTCAGTTCGTTGTCCAGTTCTTTAGGCTGCGTCCTTTCCCAGACTTGTCTGGGAACTTGCAGCCTTTCGTCGGCGACCAGATGCCCCCTCACCTCTTTGTACAGAGGTCTGTGGTTGGTGCAGAGCTCTGGCTGTCTCGTGGCCTCATACCTCCTGCTCCACTTGACAGTGTGGGTGTAGCACTTTGGTTGCCTCTCTGCCTTGGGCCCAGTGTTTGACCACTGGACCAAGTGCCTCATCGGGATGGAGAGCCACAGCCTGACAAAGTACTGGTACTTGTGGCCGATAGGCTCCCGCAGCGCCCGACAGAGGTTGCAGTAAAAGATGCAGTCGAGTTTCAGGGGGAAATGGGGGACATCTCGACCCCCTTCCTCGACCGGCTGACACATCCGGTTTCTCGTGATGTACTCGTACCTGCCGCCCCAGACGAAGCCGAAGATCATCCCTTGCAGCGCTCGTCTGAGGCTGGCCGGCAGCGAGTACACCACCGCCAGGTAAACAAAAGCCGGCAGGACGTCTGCTTTCAACACCATCACTTTCCCTGTGTAGGACAGCGACCGCGTTTTTCACAGACCCAGCTTGGCGTTCACCCTGGCGATCCTCTCGGTCCAGTTGTTGGTCTCATTGTCCCGGCTCTGGAAGGAATCCCCCAGTATTCTGAGGGGCTCCGTGCAGAGCTCTTCAGGGTTTCCCCCGCGCCTCCCGGTATCTCCAGGCCGTCGATGACGGGGTCCCGTCTCACCGCCTCTGCTAAGGGCTCTGTGAAGAGAACATAGAGAATGGGTGAAAGGGGGCAGCCCTGTCGTACTCCGGATTCCTGGGGAATGAAATCCCCCAGGTTTCCGTTCACGTTCACTCTGCTGCCCACGTCAGAGTACAGAACCTGAATCCAGCGGCTGAAACTCTCTCCGAAACCGAAGCGTTCCAGCACCCTGAACAGATAGCTGTGGTTCACTCTGTCGAAGGCTTTCTCCTGGTCCAGGCTGACCACCATCATGGGCACGTTCCGGTCCTCGGCCCAGGCGATGGCGTTTCTGGTCAGCTGGAGGTTCCAGCTGACGGATCGCCCCTCCACCCCACACGTCTGGTCGCTGTGGATGATGTGGGGGAGGGCGGTTCTCAGTCTGCCGGTCAGGAGCTTGGACAGGATCTTTACGTCCACGCAGAGCATCGTGATCGGCCTCCAGTTTTGAGGTCGGCGGCGTCTCCTCCCTTGAAGAGCAGGGAGATGACGCCCTCCCTCATGGTGTCTCCGAGTTTCCCCCGGCGGAAGATCTCCTGCGCCACTTCCACCAGATCTGCCGCCAGGGTGTCCCAGAAGCAGGTGTAGAAATCCTTGGGGAGTCCGTCCGGCCCCGGCACCTTGCCATTCTCCATGGACAAGAACGCCGCCTTCAGCTCCTCGGCCGTTATCGGACCCTCCAAGTCCTCCCTCACCTCCTCCGGTACTCGTGCCTTCAGCCCCTCCAGAAAAGCATCGCCTGCCTCCACCTCCGTCTGCTTTTCTGAAAAGAGCTCCGTGTAGAAAGCGGTGGCCGCTTCTACTTTGTCGCTCTCGTCCAGCACTTCCTCTCCATCTCCCCGTCTCAGGCTGTGGATCACCCTCTTTTTCTGGGCTCCCCGGACCTGGTTGAAGAAATAGGAGGAACAGGTTTCATTATTTTCATAATGCTCCCTTTGTGCCTTGACCAGGAAAGCTTTGGCTTTCTCAGTGTGCAGTTTGCGGAGCCTCTCCTTCAGGTCCCGTGCCCGGGCTGAATTGAAGGCTCCTCCCCCGTTAGCCGAGCTGTACTCCTCCTCGAGTTGCCTCTGGAGACGTGCAGCTTCCTTCCTCTCCCTGGCCGCCTTCCGTCTGCAGTACGTCTGCGCCAGTGTTCGGGTCCTGTCCTTCACCGACTCCCACCATTCCACCACGGAGCTGAAGCCGTCTCTCAGATCAACCCAGCTCGCGTAGTCTTTCCGGAACAGTGCCCTGAAGTCGTCTTCCTCCAGTATCTCCCAGTTCAGCTTCCAGTACCCACGACCGAATGCCGGCAGGCTGGTGTTAGCCACCACCGTCAAGCGACCGTGGTCGGAATACCACGCTGGGGACACCGTCGCCGACTCCAGGGAGCAGGTCGTGTGCAGGAAGATGTAGTCCAGGCAGCTGCACACTCCCCGGGAGTTTTTCCAGGTCGTTCCGGCGTCGTTAGGGCGGCACCGTCTGAAGCCGTCTACCAGGGAGAACTGCTTGAGTAGCAACTCCAGCTCTGCCGAGCTAGCGTCGCTCCCCTTCTCCCGGTCGACGTTGAAGTCCCCGCCGAGCACCATCTGTCTGTTGGTGGTGCAGCAGCAGACCAGGTCAGCAAACACTTCCTTCCGGATAGAGGGTTCCGTCAGAGCATAGACGTTAATCGCTCTCAACTTCTGCCCCCTAAAGTCAATGTCTGCGACCAGGATCCGGCCCTGCACCACCGAGAAGGAGGAAACCAGCGTCATCTCTGGGTTTCCGAGGAGGATTCCCACTCCGGAAGAGTGGACCCCTCCTACGCTCCAGCATGATTCTCCCTTCGTCCATTCCCTGGTGAATGTCAGCTTGTCGCTTTCATCCTTCAGGTGGACCTCCTGTAAGAAACAAACTGAGAAAGACTTTGAGGCCAGATCATGAAAGACTCCCCGTCTTTTCACGGTACTCCACGGTTACATACCTCCCTAGGTACGCTGTTACCCGTTCCGCTGGTACGTAGGGATTGTATGTGCAAACCGTGATGGTCCTCTGATTCGTCTTCCTCATCGGCTCCGGCCTGTAATCAGAGAAACCAGGGTGCTTACCTTTCTCCCTGATCAGTCTCGTTGCCTTTTCGTACGATGCGTCTGTAGCCATGTAGGCCTCCATGTATCTCTCTGCCTTGTTGTCCTGGAGGCAGTAGAGATCTCCGGCCACCAACTGCAAGATCCCTCGCAGGAAGGTCATAAAGAAGGCCTTTGCAGTCGGCATCGGCTCCGTCTTCTTTGTCCAGTGGAACCGGATCAATGTCCTCTTGTCTGCCATCTCTGAGGGAGAAAAAAAAAAAAAGGAGGGAAAGAGAGAGAGCAAAGGGAGCAGCGAGGGAGCCCTGGCCTTTGTCCTTGTGGGCAAAGCCCAGCTAGGTGCAGGCGCAGGAGGAGAGAGAGAGAGGAGAGCGGAAAGTGCTTCCGGGTCTCAAGGAAGAAAGCAAGCACCGCGGGCAGGCCACGTGTACCTGCTCCCAGCCAAGAGGCCAAGGAGGCAGAGAGAGAGAGAGCGAGAGAGAGAGGGAGCGGATAGCGCTTCCGAGTCTCAAGGTGGAAAGCAAGCACCGCGAGCAGGCCACGTGTACCTGCTCCCAGCCAAGAGGCCAAGGAGGCAGAGAGAGAGAGAGCGAGAGAGAGAGGGAGCGGATAGCGCTTCCGAGTCTCAAGGTGGAAAGGAAGCACCGCGGGCAGGCCACGTGTACCTGCTCCCAGCCAAGAGGCCAAGGAGGCAGAGAGAGAGAGAGCGAGAGAGAGAGGGAGCGGATAGCGCTTCCGAGTCTCAAGGTGGAAAGGAAGCACCGCGGGCAGGCCACGTGTACCTGCTCCCAGCCAAGAGGCCAAGGAGGCAGAGAGAGAGAGAGCGAGAGAGAGAGGGAGCGGATAGCGCTTCCGAGTCTCAAGGAAAAAAGCAAGCACCGCGGGCAGGCCACCTGTACCTGCTCCCAGCCAAGAGGCCAAGGAGGCAGAGAGAGAGAGAGCGAGAGAGAGAGGGAGCGGATAGCGCTTCCGAGTCTCAAGGTGGAAAGCAAGCACCGCAAGCAGGCCACGTGTACCTACTCCCAGCCAAGAGGCCAAGGAGGCAGAGAGAGAGGGAGAGAGAGAGAGCGAGAGAGAGAGGGAGCGGATAGCGCTTCCGAGTCTCGAGGAAGAAAGCAAGCACCGCGGGCAGGCCACATGTACCCACTTCCAGCCAAGAGGCCAAGGAGGCAGAGCAAGAGAAAGGGGGAGGGGAGAGGAGAGGAGAGAGCAGAGAGAGAGAACGTTACTGCCGGATCCCACCCAGCTCAGCTGCTGCTTGGCCTTAACCCCCTAGGCTCAACCTAGAGCGATACCAGCTCAAGCACTCTTCAGAATCTTCGATCGCCTTCTAGACCTTTGGAAAGACAAGAACTGCGGGCATGCCACTTGAACTTGATCTTAGCCAAAAGGCCGAGAAGGCATAGGTTTCTTTACGGCATTCCTGAACTCTTTGCACTAATGAGCCCGGGCCTTTTTCCCGTCTCGCCGCTACGCATATGGGTCTTTTTCCGCTCTCCTACTCCCCATGGCTAGTCCCTTTGGATGTCCGTGACAGGTGCCCCTTTGGAATAGTTTTCAGAAAATGTGAGAAAAGGAAAGTTATGTACAGTAAGCTCTCACACACAGCTCTCAAACACAGCATTAGAGATTGGAATCTGATTGTAAAAAAAAACTGCCCGTCTCCCCGGCATTTAACGTTGCTGTTGTTTTTATTTTACATATTGTTAGCATTTTAATGAATTGTTAAAAGATTTATACACAAATCGCTAAATACAAAACGTAAAAAACCCAACTGTATGCAATTGACCATTCATATTCCTGAATTTTAAATCCCTGTGTTTATCTGTGTCCAAGTGACTGGTGCAGCTATTTTGAAAGCATACCTCAAGGAGGACTTTACACGCAGTCTGGGGTATTTAGCTTGTACTGTGTGCCCTGTTTGCCTTTGTAAGCATTTGTTTAAAAAATAAGTTCACAATACGATAAAAACAGAGAAAGCACAAACTTAATAATATAACGATTCAAAATCAAAACCAAATCATATGAAGAAAAATCATATGACCAAATCATAAAGAAAAAGAGTCAATTTCCGCCTGCACTGATATCCCTTCAAATGTTTTAGAAGAACTCTTGACGTTAATAGAGTAGAAGCCTGCATTTCTTCTACTAAACGAGACTATGGGGAGTGAGTATTTTGATGTCGAACTGGGATTTAAATAAAGAGGAACACTACACTACATTGGGCTACGCGTGTGACAAAACGTTTATTTTAGACCTCTCGATAGCTCAGTTGCTAGCTCTTAAAACTGTAGAAAAAACAGCGAGTATGTCTTATGTCCCTGGTCTGAATCCAGTTTGAAGGATGGTGTTTTCTTGTTCCTTAATCAAAAAGTGAAAATTGCGAATTTGTCTTTCACTTTGACGTTCACCCGAAAGCTCAGTATACAAAGAAGTAGAGGCTCCTGTTCTGAATAATTCCGCTCTGAGACACCTGCGTTAAGTTAGCGCTGAGTCGGCTGGCTGAGCATGTTGCCTCCTTTACATTCAATAGGAGCCCCGACACTAAGAGAAACGTACAGAAATGGGTTTTATCGGGAACTTTTCATGTCCAATGCACTTGACATCTCCCACGGGCGACAAAGTTCATTTAGGACACCTTTCTTTCTTTCTTCTTTCAGCAGGAGTATAATAATGGCAACAACATGTTTGGAGTTCGGCATTTCATTTAGTCTGCGGAAACATCGTATCGGAATGAACTACCTGAGATAAAAGAGTAATTGCGGCTTCAGATTGTTTTTACAGAGCATTGCGTTGTTCTGTTCATGCTGACTACACGCTTTAGATATGTCATTTACTGCAAGCGTTGCTTTTCCAGGTTTTTCTGAAATTCCTTGCATTTGAGCCAGCACTAAAATATTTCATTCCCGTCGCTGAATACATCGTGGAAACGGTATTTGCAACGGAATGCTGTCACACATGAAACCTTTTTGTTTGTTCTGAAGTTTGAAAATGAAAATAAAACGGTGGTCACCTCATAGGCTTGAAAGAAGTCCAAGCAGCATAAAAACCCGTGAATTCTCACAAATTGCATTGTGCTGCACCTTTCTTCTGCTGCTGTTATAAATCAGCCTTAAACATTTGAATGCATACCTTACTGCTGCTAATCACATTCACATGTTTATGAAGCTTTTTTCTGTCCGTTATGTTTTTGCTAAGCAGTTTCTCCGTTTTCCTCGTACTGTGATTGTCAGCGAGCACAACAAGACTGAAACAGTGTAAAAGCAGGCAAAAAAGACAGGGTAAAACGCCTGACTGTCGGGAGTGGGATTTGAACCCCTGCCTCTATTTGGAGAGTGAAACACAAAGCTTAAAAGACACGAAGCTGTGAATTTGCTGTTTTAAACCGCTCGACTATCCTGAAAAAATGTGTGCTGATTGCACCAGTCGCATCCGATTTTCTGTAACTTTAGGATGATTGATACGACTGGACAAACACAATTTGTGGCATTTAGCATGACATGGAAAACGGTACCAGAGCATTCGGGTCCGGACTACCAGACTCAGAAACAGTTTTTACCCCCGCACTATCAAACTATTAAACTCCCAGCCTCTCTCACTCTCTCCTCACCTCTCACCTATGATCTGAACCTCACGGTGCCTTCTTTCTTACCAAAAACCCAAACACACATTGAAAATCTACCTCTACCATACATGTCAAAAGCTCACTCCCCATCATTTCTATCCCTTTATTTCATTCTTTTGATGCATGTTTTTGCACATAACCTGTTACCTTTTTGTTGTTTTGCACGCTGCCTGTTGTTTTTTGCACATCGGCTGTTGTCTCTGTCTTTCTTTTGTTATACAATTGTATTGTTGTTGTGTTTTCTTCTTTGTACTACTTATGTCCGAGAGCTTGCTAAATAGCATTTCGTTATACCATATACCTGTGTATGAGTATAATGACAATAAACTTGAACTTGAACTTTAAACTTGAACTTGAACTTGACATAGTCTTGCAGGCAGTAT
The DNA here is from genome assembly GCF_040954835.1 of Lepisosteus oculatus. Taxonomy (NCBI): domain Eukaryota; kingdom Metazoa; phylum Chordata; class Actinopteri; order Semionotiformes; family Lepisosteidae; genus Lepisosteus; species Lepisosteus oculatus. The sequence goes on along the minus strand of NC_090709.1, from coordinate 23,945,110 downwards.
ATTATTTTATCGTTTACTCGTTTAAAAAAACACGGTCTTCTCGTTTCTAAGTCAGATTTTTAGTGCTTTCGAACGTTCCTTCCAACCTGGACTGACAGCTCACCCGATCTGTTTGTGATCAGACCATGGAGTCGGGGGCTGTACAAAGCGCACGTTCCTTCCCAATGCTGAGGCGATCATTCAGAAGTTGGGTGTGAAGAGAAACAAGCTTTGTCGACTAAAAAACAAGGCAGGATATGCAAGAATACTAATCACTGGCGACAGTTATGTTCTCTTACTATTGAGATCCCTACATTGTGAGTTTTTTTAAGACTTTGAAACTAAAGGAAAGCGGTGACAAATGAAACAGGAACGGGTGGGGTTTGAACCCACGCTCTTCGGTTTACGAGACCGACGCCTTACCACTTGGCCACCGTACCTACTTGTAAGCATGGGAATAAGGTTGTTCAATTTTTTTTTTTCTGAATCTGGTTTACATCGCCAAATGTAAACCGGAGGCAGCAACAACAATAAAAGGGATACTTGTCCTTAAACTCGGACGTGATGTTCTGCAGACATGTGCACAATGTCCTGTTTTCTTGCAGTGTAGACATTTTGCTGTTCACGCTCCGCATTCATCTGCTTTGTGCGTTGTTAGTCCGCACCTGTAACATGTAATGTCAGCCGTCCCCTGTTCTTCTATTTCTCTAGCATGACTGTGTCCTGCTGCTCGGCTTTTGATTGTAAATTTTGAGCGAGCGCCCCGTTCAGTGTCACTTTGTCACTGTGGTCAGAAAGCATTCTTGATTCTGCTTGAGCTGCTTCATGAATTCTAGCGACTGTAAGAGCTCTTTCTAGTGTCAGCCCTTCCTCCTGCAGCAATTTATAGTCTCTTATGTGCACATTTTTCCACAAGTTGATCTCTTAACATGTCAGTTTCCAATACTCCAAAGTCACAAGATTTAGCCAGTTCTCTTAGTGCAGTCACAAAAGCATCAACAGATTCGTCCTGAGACTAAGTTCTCTGCCTAAATTTATGCCGTTCTAAAACCACTTTTCTCCGCGGTGTAAAGGAAGCGTCTAAGACAGCTACAGTCTTTTTCTCCAGGGAGGTTGGCAAAAATCCGCTGCACGGGAGCCCCGATACAGTGCAGTAATGTAGCACGTCTCACAGCATCCTGAGCTTCTGTAGATCCACTGGCTATTTAAAAAAAATCTGTACGACTCCATCCATATCTTGTATTCCGTATACAAATCCGGAGCTCCGAGGTTCAGTGGAAGCGGTGGAAAAAGCTGGGCATAAGCAAAGCTTCTCGGCGCGGCTGCCATATCTTCCATGGCGCTAGCTAAACGAAAAGTCCTAAAATTCAAAAGTTCGTTTCTACCAGCAAGAGAACTAAAATTTGCAGTGTTCTGCCCGCTTTGAGTCCGTCAAGCACTCATCTCTCGTTGCAATAAATGTTTTGTATCTTAATAAAAATACGTTTTTATATTATTTTAACTATTTTGTTAACTACACAGATCATGCCCTTACACCATATATTCCCGCCTTCTACTCTCTCGTTCTGTTGTCTCGCGATGTCTACTCACTATACTACATTTAGCATGACTTCTTGTTGCAGTTGAGCTCAAAACTGGAGATGATCTCCATATTCTACCGCTGTAACAAGTCCGAAACATAGGACACAGTACACACTTTTTAAGTGAAGTCAGGTTGTTAAAAAATTAAACCAGCGACCTGTCACAGAAACGTACCCCAGTCTCCCGCGCAACAAGCGGGGGTACTCAGCACTATACTAACGAGGAGCGCTTGTCTGCAGCTGAGCGTCAGCTCTGTTTACTGTCAGCAGTCATTGCCTCATTTCCAAAGACTTTTTCACCTGCTCTCAGCTTTTCAAGACAGTCATAAACGCTCAAGAAGTAATTCATGTCAGTTGGAAGTCTGTTTCTGTTGTCTCAGCTCTTGATAAAGAAAAGCCGTGCTTGGGAGACTCCCTCTCTGAAGAAGTTTGCCGTCACCCTGCGAGGGAGAAGAGCCATCAATCACCGAGGCAACCACTGAGACAGTTAACATTAAACACGTGAAATGCGAGATGTTGTGATTTTTTTCCCGCTTAAGGCTTCTATCGTTTCTACTCTAACGAGAAAGACCTCTTTATTAGAAGTGAGATTTTAACAAACGTCTCCAGGGTTAACTGCGACCTGAACGCAACGCCTAAGACCACCAGCCATCTTGCCTGTGGTACTTAGAGCAGCGCTCAATAAAAATGATCAGAACCCGAAAGCGCTTCTTATGCGGATCAGTATATTCCGATTCCACTGGTTCTGCAGAAGAAATAAGAAAAGCCAAACTCAAAGCACTGTGTTGCCATTACGGGTACTCTGCAGCTGCTTTAAGATCTACTCACACCGTGTTGCCATTAAGGCTACCTAGTTAAAAAAAAAACTTATCGTCACCTTTTTGAACGTGATTATTAGACACCCATTAAATCTCCACCGAGGTTTCTTGAGAGATCTTCAGCGAGCGAGTATTAAAAAACTACGTCGCTTCCAACCTCTGCTGTCACTGTAAACTCGGACGTGATGTTCTGCAGAGTTGCAGTGTGCCTTTCCTCTTGTATTCAAGAGTACTCACTGTGTGAGCTCCTCACTGCGTGTTCTGTACTCTACTGTGATTTAATTTATTAAGTGGAGTAGAGTGACAAGATCTACTTGAACACTTTCGGTTTGTGAAATGAAACACTAAATACACTACTGTAAATACAAGTAAATACAAGTAATGGACAAGTAATGGACATTTAAAATAACCAAGTACAGCTAGAACAGTGAAAGATTAAAGACTATTTAGAATGACATTCACAATAGACTTAAGAACAGCACATCCGCCCGAACAGGGACTTGAACCCTGGGCCCTCAGATTAAAAGTCTGATGCTCTACCGACTGAGCTATCCGGGTTCTGAAAGAAAGTCGACACTGTCGGGATCCTCGCAAGTCACGTGTCTCTTGTTCCGAAGAGCAGTCATACCTGACCCGTCTGGAATGACCACTGACAGACTTTATCATGAAGCGACGGCACCACTCCCAGTAGAATGAGTGAGAAATACAGCATGACATGGGTAGTTAAGGGGCTCCCACAATCCATCTTTCCTCACATTACTGATTTTTTTCAATAGCATTTGGACCTTTTTTCACATTCAGATTTTTTTCTCATTTAATAAAATCTTTTAATCAACAACATTAAAAAGAAAACAAATGGAACATTTTTTGGAACAATAATTAAAAAAAAAATCTTTCAATGCCTTGGTTGTATACGTGTGCACACCCTTTATAAAGGGAGTTGCAACAGTGCTGAAATGTAAAGAGCATTTCTGTAGAGAAAACAGCATTTTTTCTGCCTTGATGTTAAGCTTAGGGAGCCTGTCTTTTAGAAATTCTATTTCTTCACACCCTGCACAGCCTCCCGACAGACTAACGAATATTTTTGGGAGAAATTGGCTCACACACCGGAAGACACTAACGTTTATTTACGTTAGAGTATATGAATAACAGTTTAACCGAAAAAGTTTGTAATTGTGATTTTGTTAAAATTTAATAAATCGTCTATCATCAGTAAGTAATTTTTTTATTTCATAAACTATAAGACAATTTAGAGAGTTTATAGGTCATAAACGTCGCTTATGTTCCTTTAACTCTAGCGTTCAGGATCCAAACCCAGGTGCGGACGGTTGTGTTTCTTGAATCTCTTGTAATCATCAAAAGTCGATGTGTAGTCCTTCAGTACTTTCTCGAGTTGTGCCATGGATATTTTATACGATCAATACTTGTCATGCTCTTTTGCATTTTCCTTAACTAAATTAGTTCAAATAATTTAGGATTTAACAGAACTAAATGTTCTGTTAAAACAGCAGCGCAACTGTGCAGCACGTCGAGTGTGCCTGCATTTAATTGTGTAAACCTGGCTCTCTCTGAACACGAGCAAAGAGTTCTCACTCAACAGAAGATTGCGATGTGAGTACTGTAATATAAAGCACCTGGAGATGCCAGGGATTGAACCACGGACCTCATACATGCGAAGCATGCACTCTACCACTGAGCTACATCCCCGATGAAAAAGTGTATGGAACAGACTTAGAGATGTGCAAGTGCTCACTGATCACACCACTCACGAAGAATGCCTGCAGTTTCCCACTTTCGCGTTTCTTCTACTACAGAGTAAATTCATAGGAATGAAAAATAAGGAAGGAAAAATAATCGCATCGAAGCTTCAAGAGGCTGGGCACAAATTAATCTGTTATTTTTGCATCCAGTTACATGGGCGACGGTGGTTGATTCCCAGACGGGGGAGTGCTTTTTTTTCTACCTCCTTACTCGACTGTCCTTCAATTCTATTTTATTTGAAACCTATTTGCATCTTTTAAGTGCTCTTGATTAAACTATGCATAGAAAAACAGCAGTACTGATGATTTAACGTAAAAGGGTGAAACAACGCCCCAACCACAGGAATGGTAACAGGAAGGATCGTGTTCTTATTTAATATGTCCTTTTGGGATGTCTTGTCAATGCACACAGGCGGTAGAGCTGAATAATTTACTTTTAGTTCTTTCTATACCAGGAAGAAAGGAGCAGACTTTAACTTTAAGAGGCAAAAATGACACCTTGTCAAAGCTAATATTTATTAAAATGACATCACAACAAAAGAGTGGAGCCTTGAGTGAATAAAGCCTTGAGTGGAGCCTTGAGCTTTCATTGGATGTCTGTGTCTCTATAACTTTGTAGGTGAGAGAGAGGATTGTGATAATTTGCGGGTGCTTCTCGGGAGTGCGTTGGTGGTACAGGCGCCTTCCAAATAATTGAGTCAGTTTTTTAATCCCAGCCAGTGCAAACCCAAATCTTTTCAAGATAATCTGTGGTCCGCTAACACATCTTTTGAAACACTACAACAGGTAACACCCCGTGTGAAACATCATGAGCATCTATTAAACCTCTCTACCTACCCGTTCCTCACAGAGACATGACGAGGGTCTAAAGGGACATTTTAGCATTCCGTACTTTCCTGTGCAGTCAGGCCAGTTCCACTTTAACTGCGCCCGACAACGGAGGTCGTTTTGAAAACTACGAGAGTAAAGGAAGAGTAAAGGATTGGAAGCTAGGGAGTTTCAGGTCTGTGTTTTTATTATAGGTTCTCAAATCTGAATACCTTTTCAAGAAGTATTTCAGAATCCCAGTCAAATCCAGTACGAATGCTGCATAGATCTGCATTGAACAATTAGTATACTGTTTGTCCGTTGAATCAAACACGCCTTATGAAGCATTTCTAAAACAGGAGAGATTGTTAGGGAATGCGTCTTCCTGTAAAAATAAAATGACTTCAAGGGCACTATAAGCAGAGGTGCTCTACAGAAGAACTATAGCCAGAGATGCCAAAGAGGTCGAGATTTCACCACGTGAGAGAAAGCATCTCAGAAAACGAAGTTGCGGTCATTTCCACGCCTCATAAAACCACTAGGTCAAACAACAAGAGCTGAAGAGCCGCTGTTGAGAGTAACACGGCCGAGCGCTCTAAGGAGCTGGCTTAAACCTCCAGCCTCTTCAGGAGCATCTGTTGGAGTCACACTGCTACAGTGTATCGCCTTGTTAAGTATCCCTTTTATTGTTGTTGCTACCTCCAGGCGATGTAAACCAGATTCAGAAAAAAAATAATTTGAACAACATTATTCCCACGTTTTTTCGAAGGTGCGGTGGCCAAGTGGTAAGGCGTCAGTCTCGTAAATCGACGATCGTTTTATCAAACCCCACCCGTGCCTATTTCGAAGTCTTCAAAAAAACTTGCAATGTAGGAGTCTCAATAGTAAGAGAACATAACTATCGCCAGTGATTAGTATCCGTGCATATCCTGCCTTGTTTTTTAGTCGACAAAGCTTGTCTCTCTTCACACCCATCTTCTGAATGATCGCCTCAGCATTGGGAAGGAACGTGCGCTTGGTACAGCCCCTGACTCCATGGTCTGATCACAAACAGATCTGGTGAGCTGTCAGTCCAGGTTGGAAGTAACGTTCGAAAGCACTAAAAATCTGACTTAGGAACGAGAAGACCGTGTTTTTTTAAACGAGTAAACGATAAAATAATATACTGCCTGCAAGACTATGTCAAGTTCAAGTTCAAGTTTATTGTCATTATACTCATACGCAGGTATAAGGTATAACGAAATGCTATTTAGCTAGCTCTCGGACATAAGTAGTACAAAGAAAAAAAACACAACAACAATACAATTGTATAACAAAAGAAAGACAGAGACAACAGCCGATGTGCAAAATACAACAACAGGCAGTGTGCAAAACAACAAAAAGGTAACAGGTTATGTGCAAAAACACGCATCAAAAGAATGAAATAAAGGGATAGAAATGATGGGGAGTGAGCTTTTGACATGTATGGTAGAGGTAAATGTTCAATGTGTGTTTGGGTTTTTGGTAAGAAAGAAGCAATCAGCACACATTTTTTTCAGGACAGTCGAGCAGTTTAAAACAGCAAATTCACAACTTCGTGTCTTTTAAGCTTTGTGTTTCACTCTCCAAATAGACGCACGGGTTCAAATCCCACTCCCGACAATCAGGCGTTTTACCCTGTCTTTTTTACCTGCCTTTACACTGTTTCAGTCTTGTTGTGCTCGCTGACAATCACAGTACGAGGAAAACGGAGAAACTGCTTAGCAAAAACATAACGGACAGAAAAAAGCTTTGTAAACACGTGAATGTGATTAGCAGCAGTAAGGTATGCATTCAAATGTTTAAGGCAGATTTATAAAAGCAGCAGAAGAAAGGTGCAGCCTTTGTGAGAATTCGCGGGTTTTTATGCTGCTTGGACTTCTTTCAAGCCTATGAATTGACCCCCGTTTTATTTTCATTTTCAAACTTCAGAACCGAATAACAAAAAGGTTTCATGTGTGACAGCATTCCGTTGCAAATACCGTTTCCACGATGTATTCAGCGACGGGAATGAAATGTTTTAGTGCTGGCTCAAATGCGAGGAATTTCAGAAAAACCTGGAAAAGCAACGCCTGCAGTAAATGACAAATCTAAAGTGTGTAGTCAGCATGAACAGAACAACGCAATGCTCTGTAAAAACGATCTGAAGCCGCAATTACTCTTTTATCTCGGGCAGTTCATTCCGATACGATGTTTCCGCAGAATAAATGAAATGCCGAACTCCAAACATGTTGTTGTCATTATTGTTACTCCTGCTGCTGTAGTTTTAAGCTTTAATCAGTGGGTATGTAATGTTGTAAAGGGGCTGGACTACTTTGTTCAGTCCAAATTCCACTATGTGAATTTATGCTTTTTTAATATAAGCATTAACAATACAATGCGTGCTCAAAAACCGTTACTTATAAGCTTAAGAAGCGGCAGTGTTTTGACAAAGTGTGGTATTCGAACAGAAAATGCTGAAGTGTTTAATACTTGCTTGTGAGCAGATCTCCCTCGATTTAGACAAACTCTTGTTCGGCCGATGATTTCAGATCAAAATCTGAATCAAGTGGAAAGAAAGCTGAATTACGCTGGGTACTGGGTATCACTGTTACGCCATCAGGTCATGCTAGGAGGATTGGGGGGATGAAATTGACACAGAGGGACCCAATGTGGGGGCTGAACCCACAGTTCTGAGATTAAGAGATTCTTGCTTTATGGACTGCGCCTATATAATTCTTGTGCTCCAGCAGTAATGTTTCTGGCTGTGGATGAACATGACATAATAGACTGACAGCAGGGACACGTGGCCCACAGGCAGTGACAGTATCGCTATATTTGGTTGCAGTATATTGTGTTGAGAGCAGCAATAACTTTCCTGCAGAGATGGGAGTGCCTTTAATAAAGCTCTTTCAATCAGACAGAATAACAGGAACTGACCTAAAGTTTCGGCTGTGGATCCATCTCCACATGGGGGAAAGAGACAGTAAAATAGCGATGAAGAAACAGAAAGATTTGTGCTCGCTGCAAAGTAGGAAAGAGGTGGTCAGACACATAAAACAGCTTGGTGATAATTTGCAGCGACAGTTTTATGTTATTTAGTACACGGATTTCTCTTCATGTTCCTTAAGATGTGTAATTTGTATGTTGGTTGTATGAGAACAGTTTCTTCTCAAGTCCTGTCAATTGACAGTGGAGAGCTAGCTGGTGCACATCTTCAAGAAGACTCTCTTTAAGGCAATTACAATTTTCTCGAACAAATCTGTGTCATATATTTTTTAAATAGTTTAGCTAATGAGCAACGAGAGTATAAATGAATTCTCCCAACCTCCATTCGAAGATAAAACTCCATGTGCGAGTCTAAGTTTCCTTGAAGCTACTGATGTTCGTCATTATTGGACATTACCGGTGATATTGACTAAGGAGCTCAATTTTGACGTGTCGTAGTTCAACATGTGCAAAACACTCGTATCCCCTGCAAATATCGGCAAGGTCAGTGATATTCTCAACAATTTGTGCCATTGCAATTCGTGCAATTCGTGCCATACTTTTTCGAAATGTATTCTGACATGCCAGGATCAGAGGGTCATATTTAAAGAAACTGGTGCATTAAAATTTCTTGTACTTCAGGATTTTGATAGTCTGTTACATTGTCTTTCACACGGCGGTGTCAGAACTGTGAGACATTTTCATAATCGGGGGGAAGGCTGTAGCAATAAGCAGAAAGTGCAATCACCTTTTCCCAGTGTAAGTCCGTGTTGTGGTGAGTTTTTAAAATTGGTTTGCGATTTTCTGAAATATATTCCATACAAAAATATAATTTGGACAGTCGCTATTTGGATATTCCCTTTCAGTGAAGATGTCTACAGTATTCCAGCCGGATTAGTACTGATTGAAGAGAGCCATCTACAGGCGAAAAGTGACATAACATCACAGCAGCACCATTTAAGGTGGAACGAAAAACACGCATAAGAAGCTGGTGAATAAGAAGCTACTGTAACTTCAGCCTCGTAGCAGACCCTGGTAGGCACGCTCAAAATAATCGTCTTTCCCAGTACTTCAGAGTCATATTTAGATCGCTTTACTGTAATTTTATTTGATTGATGGGAGATGTGAAGCCATCGAGCCTGTACTGCGCTTTCACATTGAAATTGAAGCCATTTCTCCTGCTTTCTCTCAGTGTCCGGGCTGCAATTGCGTGTAAAGGAGGCGACTTGAAAATGAAACGTGTAATCACCTTACAGAGGGTCTTCACGACGGGGTGCGTCAGCTAGTTCTCCATTATTGTCAGTTTACTGGACTTCTGAAGAAACCTATCTACAACGAAGATACAAACTGCACAGTTCAAGGCACATGAAGAGAAATCTGTTTGCTGATTGACTCAAAAAATGTCGATACAAATAATCTGCCAGGCTGATTTACTTGTCCGACCACCTCCCTGCGTCCCCCTTTGCTGTTAGCACAATTCTTTCAGTTTCTTTTCTTGTATTTTCCTTGCTATTTTAGTGTTCCCCATGTATAGATGGATCCACAACCGAAACCGTTTTCACCCTGTGTTTCTGCACACCTTGCACAGCTCCAGTGGTGCAATTGGTCAGCACGCGGTACTTATACAACAGTGCACAGCGGAGTTATACCGAGGTTGTGAGTTTAAGCCTCACCTAGTGTCTTTAGCTACTGAAAGCAACTGTTAAGTTTAGATACTATCAGGTATCTGATGAAGATAAATTAACATCAAACGAAGAAGTAAAGGTTTACTTCGAGTCACAATCAAATTAGGCTCCGCAGCTGAAACATTGTGTTTCCTTCTCTTTTCAGCATGGAATAAACCTTGACTTTTTCCTTTGAAGCCCATGCATGCTGACGCAGCTCCCTACTTAAATTACCATCAGCTGTGTATCTCCAGCTGACCTGTACACAAATATATGAGAGAGGTCTACTGAGACGAGAGGAGCACTGAAGACTTGAAAAAGCTCTCGCATTAGACTCTGTGTTTTTGTTGTTCCCCAGATTTGTTTTTAATGTTCTTTTTCTTTTGAAATTGTTGCGTTTGTTTTTTTTTTCGTAGTTGTTAGACAACTACCGGGATTTACCTAGGTTCCTGGAAGACTTCTTGTTTTGTGTTTGTTGTATTTTCGGGTTACAACAATTGTTTTTTTCTATTGATAGGACCCCACGCATTACTATGGGAGTAGTTAACATTAGTTCTTACATTGTACAGTACCTGAAATTACCACATAAACTACTACTCTGTTTCCATTTTTTTGACAGGCACAAGTGAAGTTTGTTTTTCCTTGCTGCTGATTGGTAGCTACAATGGGTCAATTGCAATAAACTTATATTCAATAAACTCCGCTGAAATTTGTCAGCAACTCTGTACTAAACCTGTTCTCAATTGCAACAAACCTAAAATAACAGCTGCTGCCCGTTAGATGTTACTGCATTAGGAGTCTAGCTTAAACCACCTCTTCATAGGTTTTAAGCAACTCAGTAGCGGACTAAGCAGAACAATTGATCACATCAGAACTGTCTTGTAATGGAAATAATGTACTCATTAAGTAACAAGGTTATGCACCACTTGCTTGAAAAGTATTATTATATTTAACGACAAAAATTTGCAGACACCACAAATATTTATATATATAAATATTAACACGTATTTATTAATAAAAGTGTTATTTATTAATAATTAACTTCCATGTATATCTTTATTAGTAGCTGTATTACAAGTAATGCATAAGTCTTTATTATAGTTAGTTTTCAGTTATCCTGGGGAGGGAAGAGAATGGAAATTAAGGAAATAAAAATTTAAAGGGCTTTTAAGTCTTCAATGTGTTCTGTCATAGCTGTGTGTTGTCATATCTGGGTGTTAATTTAGTATATTTGTTGTATTATTTATTGTGATTTGACACTAAACTTGTTTTTCTCAGGAGAAAGCAGTAATATTTTTTTTTTAGTTTTTTGAGGGTACAGAAAATTGTATTGTACGGCCAAATGTAAGGTTACATTAAGAAACCCTTATTGTTACCTTTTGCAACGTTATTTATTTAAGACGGTTCTTCAGAATAGTGTCCCTTACGTATCTGTGACTGTGGTCCCACAATAACGGTGCTGAAATAGCCGGAATGTGTGGGAAGAAGATGGAGATGGAACAGGAGGCTTATTCAGTCGATAGAAAGGTTGTGTAGGACTGAACACACTACGGTTATGGTACTGGGTTTAAGAGCATTACAATCCTACAGTCTCCTGATCCATAATCAGATGCGTTATCCAGTGTACCACTGGCCCTTGTACCGCATTCCTCAAGTGCACCACTATGAGCTTGCGCCGCTACAATAATAAATCGCCCCAGTCCAAATTTTCTCAATTAGGTGTACGTTTTCTATGTGTATTTAGTTAAACAGTCTTTCATTTTGTCTGTTTTAAAAATTGCATCTCTTTAAAACAGACAAACGAGTTTATGTGTCGCGCTGAAATTCACACATGAGGGAATTCAAACGAAAGAAATCACAGAAAAGATATCGCGCTTAAAAAGAAATCCAGAGTGGAGATGCTGGTGATAGAAAACGATGCATGAGATGCTTTACCTCTGAACTAAACTCGGCTCTTTAATTGTGTTAGGAAGAGTGAATAGCCAACAGTGTACATTTTAAAAATCAAAGCAAGACAATGAGACACGAAGAGAATTCGGAACACGAGCCTCTCCTTCATTGTTTAATGAGCTTTTAATGAACGCCTAAGTGAAAGACAAATTCGCTATTTTCACTTTGTGATTAAAAAACACTTTTATCACGTTAAGCACTCCTGATGGTGTCGAATAGTTCTCTTTTCTACCCTCATCATTTGAGGATCCCCAGCTAAAATATCTTTTTAAACTACAACAAAATTGCAATATTTTGAATACTATTTAAGTTTACATAGTCACATTCCCGTGATATTGACTTAGGCGCTCAATTATTAACTTCTTGTAGTTTGACTTGTGCCAAAAGTTTGAAATCTCTGCAACTATCAGGATGCTTAAGGACATCCAAAGAAACCCCATCACATTTAGGGGAGACGGTGTTGAGGTCGGATTAATTTGAAATGCGTCTCTGGGGACTTTTGATTTACCAACGTTATGTTTAACTGAAGGATACGCTGACTGACTGTGCCATAGAAACTAACGCACATCACCTTTCTTCTACATTCACAGGTTTTTGGCTAAAGACAAAAAAATCTTTTTCGTTTCCTTGCCAGCTGGCAGTAATTCCTCTGCACTGACAAAACAGATGAGTATTTTATCTTTTGCAATTTGTATGGATTTTTTTAAAAACAAGTTGCTCCAAAAATTAAATGAACACTTCCATTAAATTTAATGTAGAAGCATGTTGCTGTCCATAATGATAAACTGTGTGGCAAGACAGGCACCACTGGGACTCAACCCCAGGATCTCCTGTTTACTAGGCAGGCGCTTTAACCAACTAAGCCACAGCATTCTCGCATCCTAGTGTTAATCCTGCATCAGCAGGGTCAGCTTGTCGGCACGCCCGTCTCCATTTGGTGGTTTGAGCTGACGTTGCCATGACGTTGCCATTAAATGCGACCGAGAATACTCCAACCAGAGAACTAAGCCATGGCATTGGCATCAGATATCCCTTTTACAGCCACTTGGACACATCTCAATTGCTCTGAGACACCTGCATTCAGTGTGCGCTGAGCCTGCTCGCTGAGCAAGTGACGAGAAATGGCTTATGTCAAAGGAGTTCAATATGCTTTTTATGTTCAATGGGCTGTCCACTACAGCTAACACTGAAGCGCAGCACAGGCTCTGTGGTTTGACATCTCGCAAGGTAAATGTTGAAATTGTAGGTGGAAGAGGAAAATTACCCTTGAGTATGGGGAAAGAGGCCAACTCATGTCCGGAGGGGGATAAAGTGTGTATGGAGGTGGCCTAGTGGTTAAAGCACTCTTCTCTTAGTACATGATACTCTACACAAGTAGGTTTGAACCCCATCCTCCTCGAGGAAGGGCTTTGACACATTTTGACCTTTTTAAACTTGGTGTGCTTTCGTTTCGTTTCTTCGCTCCTGTACTACAGCAATAATATTTCTATAGGTGTATGATCATGGTAGGCTGACAGCAGGAACATGTGGCCCACAAACAGTGACAATATCAGAGGTGTCTGCAGTGTGTTGGTTTGTGAGCAATGATAAAATAACTTGACATGGAAGCAGGTGTGCCTGCATTAATACAGCTCCATTGAGAGGAAAAAGTAACACAAGAACCAACTTAAATTCAACAGCACGTTTCTGCAGCTGAAAACGGAACCTACTCCACGTGATGATTGAGCTCACAACCTTGGTATGACTCCACTACAAAAGCACCACAACCTGACCAATTGCGCTACTGGAGCAGCACAGCACAGTAGCACATTTTCCTCAGTGCACTCAAACAGTGCTTCTTCCCTAGCCTACCAGCTTCAAGACTTTTTTAAATCGATCAAAGATTCATTGGAAAAGGTTTGTCGATGGGTCAGGTGGGAATCACACCCGGATTCACTGCTTGCAAGGCAGCTATGTTCATCATTATACCCAGGACTGGCGCCAGGGGAATGATCTGTAGGGGGGGGTCTGAAATCCTGAGGGGGGCAGTGATATTTTGGTTTAAACGGAGCCGTTGCAACCATCCAAGTGAATTCTCGTAAGCATGCCACTGATTAGTATTTCATGTTAGAAGATAACGACAAGCAATCTGGTATTTAGTGATAAAGAACAGTTCCACGTTCATCAGAACTCACGTGATTATTTTTGCCTGGAGCATCAACCATATGTGTTCATTTTTTCAACAACATCAACGGTAACGAGGATCTGAATCATTAAGAAATCATTGTAAAACCAACAGAAAGTACAAACTTCTATAACTACAGTCCTAGTTATATAACGATTGTAAGTATAAGGATAAACTACTGCAAGCCATTGGTCCACCTGAGCAAATAAGGTCATAATAATGTTGACACCCCAAAACATAGACACTATGTAACGTGCTGTTCCTGGATGGATAGCCCCCTGCACATCAAACAGTCTGATGTAGTAACTGTGAATTCGGGGTTAGTATAGTTATCTGACCATTGACAAAGTACAACTATTTTTTACGGCTCAAGTTCAGTAAGTGAAAGTGTTCAAAAACCTTTTATCCAAACCTTTTATCCAAAACTGAGGGGGGTGGAACTGTTCAGTTGAGGGGGCGATTTTGACATGCCAGTAATATTTTCACAAAACGTCCAAGAGTTACGAAAACACTTACTTTATGTATAAAGTACATTGTGTACACACTGTAAGTTCACAACGCGAGAAATACTGCTCAATATGGGATCCTGTCCAGGAATATCAGGGCTGTAAGGGGGTCAGATCTATAGATGTAGTAAACACATTAGTGGAGACAGTGTGTCTGTTCTCTGTATGAGAGCCGGACAGGAAGAATAATCTGTGGTCTGGGAAGAAGAGACCCTCGTTGGAAGAGCGACGCTTCTCACAGGAGAGAATGAAAAAAAAATCTTTTTCAGGGACGCTGATTTTTCTCCTTGGGGGAATTAAAAGCACTTACAGGGAGTGACCTTGTGGTGCAACGGTAGTGCATCTGATACCACATCAGAAGGTTGTGTGTTCAAATCATGTCGAGATTGGCTGATGTATGTTCAGGTTCAGCTGGTGCCGAACCCGGAAATTATACCATGCAGTTTGGTTTTATCTGTACACCACATAGATAATCTAAATGAAATAACAGAGCAGTACAGAACACGCATTCAGGAAATTACACAGCAAGTCATTTTGAACACGACAAGAGAAAGGGCACACTACACATCCGTGAAACATCACGTCCGACTTTAGAGACAGTTACATCACAGAATGGAAGTTTCAGGCCCCTTTTTCATTACAGGTTCAAACTAACCTGAAAGTTACAGAGTTTTAGGTCACTTTTGTATTAAAAAGTGTCTGAAGCCTGTAAATATAATTTGCCCTTTTTTAAATTGTGGATGAAATCCAATCCCATGTACCAAGACCTTACAGTATATTCATGTTAATTAAAATGCTATTGGACATTAGCTGGTGCTTTTTGTAACGATTTGCTATTTCATGCTGGAAAGAAGGAAACCTGACCAACGTTTGCTTTCAGGTGCGGTTCATTCACATAATGGACATCTATTTCTGAGTAGCCTGATTTAAAAACACACGAACCCGGTAGAAGTCGAACCTACAATCTCATGATGCAAAATCAGACGCGTTATCCATTAAACCACTGGCCAATCATGTAACTGAATTGCACCATGGTAAGTTCAGCGCTGCAACTAGTAATACACCATCCCATCTAAAATTTCTAAGTGAGAAACGTGTTTTCTACATTTTTATCAGTTTTAAAATATCATCTCTTTAATACAGACAAAGGGTTTGTGTGTCACTTTGAAATTCTGATTGATTTAGAATTCAAAGAAAAAGATGTTTTCTTGAACAACACAGTGAAATTATGACATCTTTCACTCTACTTCTCTCTTGTAGTAAAGCAGACCTTGCAGTGTGAGCATTTACTCCAGTAAATTAGGTCATGTATCATGTTAAATCACTTCTTCAAAACAAAACATTTCCTGGTGCAGGTTTTCTCCATGAAAAAAAATACATTTTTCCCTTACATGATTTCTCGTTTTTTTTTTCCATCAGAGTACAGAAAGAAGAAAAAAGGGAAAAGCAGTGTCGCAAAAAAACTCCATCGCCCTTGGGAGATGTCAAGCTCATCGGATATGAAAAGTGCCCAATAAAAGCAATTTCTCTTCATTTATCTTAGCTTCAGGGCTGCTATTGTGTGTAGAGGAGGCAACTTGCTCAGCCAGCAGACTCAGCGCTTACTGAATACAGGTATGTTTTGAGTGTCATGCTGATCGTCTTATAAATGCAAAAGAAACTTTTAAAGCTGATAAAGTAATTTGCATGTGGCTACAACATCCCTGGAAGAGAGATTTTATCAGTTGCACATAATCGATATTTTTTACTTTTTGTTCAGCACTGGAAATCTATTTTTTTAAGTTTTCTTAAGAAGATCTCATGAAGTATTGCCAGGACCTACCTTTAGCACTCAATAGCGATATTAATGGAGTAGAAATGTAAGATAAATTGATGATCTGAGCTAAAATAGTCCTTACGCGCCTCCTGTAACAGTGTTCGTATTCATAGCAAGTAATATTCTTTTTCAACCCCAAACGTTGCTATTGCATTAAGCTTTGTGTGACCATTGGAGGTTTCGGTAGCTTCTGGAGAGCGCACTTTTCCAAACTGGAACCTATAAGAACATTATTCAAGGTACACCATGTCCAAGAATCGTTCATCGGGACTAGGATTAATATCAATGGAAAGTACTTCAAGATTTAACTGAAATATTAAAAGAGTAGGAAAGCATTTAAAATAGAAAAAATCAGTTCAGATGATATTTAATTTTTGAGAAATGGGCACATACTGTACATCAGCTCAGTGAGCAGTGCGAGGTGCTCTCCTGGAGATGATGATAAATTAGTTAAAATCATGTGATAGAAACAGCCAGCACAAATGGCTGTGTTTGTGATTATGTCACTTCTCTACTATAGCAGCGTTGATAAAAGACCCTCTGAAAGCAGTAAAGCACTGCACAACTGAATTCGTTGCTATTTGGAGAAATCCACAAACTCGTGTTTTTCATGTGCTTTAAAAGACAGCCATACTCACCGACAAAATAACGACACTGCAGCTGATTTTTTCCGAAGCACAGTTGACCTTTCTGAGCCAAATGATGAAGCTCACCCAGTGAATACTATAGCAGAAGGTGGAGGAAAGTGCAACTTTGTAACTACTGCAACCACAGGGACAACTGCAAGAAGCAGAATCAACTTCCCATCGAATGGTGTTGTTGTCTGAGGTACGCAATGTGAACGTGTGCAGAGAATCCCACAATCTCTTCAAAACTTGGACAAAGTATTTCTGATGGAGTGCTGTGCGCAAAGATTGAATAAGCTTTGCTCCTGCCGATGATTCTGCGTGAAAAAGCACAGCATTCAAGTTTCACAGAAAAATGCACCATGCCTACAAAACCAATTTAAAAAACAATTGCGGCACACTACGATTCACACTGACTCAAAAGTGATCACGGCAGATGTTGTTCCCTGCATAATGCTGAAGGGACCAAAGAGCATTGCTGTTGGGAACACAAAATGAGGCTTTTTTATGCCTTGATGTTAAGCTGACAAAGACTATCTTGAAACACCTAGTTCAGTCTCTCGACAGACTGTCAAGCAAAGCTTTTACCCATTGAACTCGCAATAGAAGGAAGGTCTTAACCCACCAACACTTAGCAGCGGCAAGATTCAAACCTAACCCAGCGAAGAAAATGGAGCACAAACCCAGCACTTAGACCACCCAGCCACACTCCCAACACCTTACTCTTTTGGAGAACGTCGGGTGGGTTCAGCTCTTGTTGTGCGATGCTTGGAAATGACTGCACCTTCGTTTTCCGAGATGTTTCCTATCACTTCTTTGTCAGCTCTGAATATAGTGCTTCTTTGGAGCAGGCTTCAGACCTTTTATTTTATTTATAAAGGAGGGCGCATTCAGAAACGTGTAATTCCTGTTTTAGAAATACTTTGGGCGGTGTGTTTTATATAACGCACAAACAGTATTCTGATTGTATACTGTAGACCTGTGTAGCAATCATACTGGACGTGACTGGGATTCTGAAATGTTTCTTGAAAAGGTATTCAGGGCTGCTTGAATCTATAATAAAAAAGTGACCCGAAACTTCCTACCTTCCAATCACTGATGTAGCTCTCCCTAAACCTGTATGTGATGTTTTGCAGATGTGCAATGTGCCTTTACTCCTGTATTAAAACTGACCTCTGTTGTTGGGCGGAGTTGAAGGAGAACTAACTGCACAGAAAAAGTATGTAACAATAAAATGTTTCTACACTTCAAAATGTCCCTTTAAATCCCTGCTCACACACGTCGGTGTGGGGAGCGGGCAGGTAGAGAGCTTTTACAGATGCTCATGATGTTTCTCATGGGGTGTTACCTGCAGTAGCATCTCTCTCCACGCCTTTGGAAAGAAAAGAGTGGCTCCAGTGCAAGGTATGGTCAGAACAGCTGGTCTGATTGTCTTAGAAAACAAGAAATTAAAATCAACAGGGAAATTGAACAATACAGAAATCAGTGCAGTATACAATAGGAAGCAATCAAACAAAATGCTCAGCAAAAATCGTAGTTGAGTAAATTGGTGGAAAAAAAATATTTGTAAGCAAAGGAGAGCCCGCGCTGCGCGTGAAACACATCAATCGTTCAGCATTTCTGAAACATTTCATTGAATTGACAAAGAAGAGCCTTTAATGAACTATTCTTTACCCCTCTGTTCCTACTGTATTTAATACCACCATCTATTGTCTCCTCTAACTGTGTATTCTCATCCTGCTTATCTTGTGTATTTTTTAACTTTATTGGTTTCATTCTGTAAAGCGCTTTGGAAAGCCACCTTTAAAGGCACTATATAATGTAAAGATTATTATTATTATGATTAATAATAATGAACAGTGCATTTAACACTGAGCACATGCGGTCCTTCTTTGCAAAGGATTGCAAAGGTTGGGAATTAGCCTTTCACTCGTGTTGTTGAAGATCGTATCCTGGCTTTGTTGCAGGAAATGTCTGGATGCCATCACCGGATCAAGGAGAGGATCAGGGTTTTGGGAAGTCTTTTTGATGCCTGACACTGTGTGTTGTAACGGGTGTCATTCTGGACCTAATCAACAGAGAACACTGTTGAAATCGCTGAACTGCCTAGCGGACACTTTGTCGCCTTCTTCTGAACTGTATTTAATGCGATTCTCTGAAAACGTGGCACGTTATATCTGCTACCTTTATGGAGGGCACACTCATAAGAATCATAGATTCGATCACAAGCATCTAAAAATGAGCATGAGAAAATGACATCACGCTATAAGGCTGAATGGCACAAATTCTCCTGTTACTTCTGCAGCAAATGTGTGTTTTTTGCTTCTTAACACTGAGATAGTTGGAGATATTTGGCAGCAGTGGGATTCCAACTCACACCCCCAAAGAGACTAGAGCTTTAATCCAGCTCTAAATTAAAAACTGGGTGACTTGTAAGGGCTGGTAGGAGAGGAAAGGTATAAATGCTTCTTTTTTGGACAAAGTCTTTATCTTTACTAAAAGAAGGAAAGAAATATTTGATTATTATTTTTTCACCAGTTGTTTTGATCAAATTATTGTAACGCAGTGCCATATTAAGGTATAATATGTACATGAACGTCATGTCTGAGTCGATGATGGCAGCTGAGTATCACTGGAGGACAGTTCATCATGAGTGGGTAAGCCTGCATAATGAGGGAGAAGAGATCGGCCTCTCTGATGCAGTGTCCAGTGACACTAACCTTCTGTCCTACTGTTCTCTACTTATGTAGAGGGTTAATGTTTATTTAGGTGAATGTTAGGTTTCATTCTTGTAAAATATTTCCGAGCACTTTTTTTGTTGCTGAAAATTAATCTTGTGCATTTGAATTAATTCCGATATTGTCACCTAATTCTATACATTGTTTCATCAGACTAGAACATTTAGAGGAGCTCAATTGCATTTATGAATTGCATAGTGATATTATTTCTTTCCGTTTAAATACTTCAGTCAAAAATGTAGAGAAGGTGCTCCTGTTTTCACCATTATAAGAACTGTGATGCACCAGTAATATTTACTCTCACAAAAGTATTGTAATTGTATTGTTCTGTTCTGTAACAATCTTGAGTGACACAAACCTTCTGTTTTACTGCACTACACTTCTCCAGAGGCCAGTTCAGCACACAAGGATCCTCAGTCAAACAAACACTGCAATCGCTTGATAAACGCCATTTCTCATCCTTTCTCTTAGTGTCGGTGCTACTATTGTATGCAAAGGAGGCGACTTGACAATGAAATCTTAAAGAGAGTCTTCATGAAGGTGTGCGTCGGCAAGCTGGGCAATTGACTGGGCTTGTGAAGAAACCAATCTCATTCAACAACCATACAAATTGCACAGCTTAAGGCACATGAAGCGAAATCTGTGAGCTGATTGACACAAAACAATGTCACTTCACATTATTTGCAAAGTTGTTTTGCTTGTCTGACCACCTCTTCCTACTTCACAGTGAGCACATATATTTCAGTTTCTTTTCCCCATGTGGAGATGTATCCACTGCCAAAACTGCTGTCTGATTATTTAAATTATCTGTAAAACTGTTACATGACTTCATCTAATTGTAAATTTATAAGACGGTCTATGAGACATTTGTTAGAGTAGCTGAATCCCAGGGCTCGTATGGAATCACACACAGACGGGTCTTCTGTGTGATCTGAGTCCCACTGCCCAGAGCTACAGACTGGTCAAATGGTCACTATTGTAGACACGACCATCGGACCATCGGCTACAAATAATCAATATACTGATCATAGTGTCACTACTGGTGTTTATTACATAAATACTATATATAAATAATAAGATAATTCCACACTCATATGTGTTATAAAACATTTATAAACATTTTGGGAGGCTGACATACAGTAAAGAAAGTAATACTGAAGGGCTGGAAGTCCTGGAAAGCGTTAATAGAACCTTCTTGCTTTCAACCTGGAACAGAGCCCACAACTGCCAGATCAGTGACCCCTGAGCCCAGTTCACAGAGAGGAGAACCAGGAGGTCTTTTATGTCTCTAAGAGGGCTGGGAGGAAGGATAAAAGGGGGAAATGTGACATGAGTCCAGGCTGTTCTGTCTGATATTGTTCATGTAGCAGCACTGATTGTCTGAATATCTTCTAGTTCTGGATTGTGAGGATAGAGAGCAGTACGGAGTTGAGATCCTGTCTGAGTGTGAGTCTGAGCTGTGAATCTGACTGAGAAGAGAATAATGATTTTTTATTCTGCCTGAGAATTTTTCCTGAGAATTTTTCTTCTTTTCCAAGTGGTGTTACATCCCCTTCAGATACTCTACACAGACTGCCAGAGAGAAGAGGAGCGAGAGATGGACAGATAAGAGCACACACAGCAAGAGACACATACGTCTTGATTTACTTTGAAGCAAGTGTTCATTTCTTTTCTGGAACAATTTGTTTCTGAACTTCAAGAAATTCATACAACTTCTGAAAGATAAAATACAAATCTTGCTTCTCAGGACAGAAGAAATGCTTCCAAAAAATGCCAGTGATTTTTTCTCCTTTTAACGAAAAGTGGAGAAAAACAACAGCAGTGCAACTCCGTCGGCTTGATTTAGCTTAATACAAGTATTCACTTCCTTTTCTGTAGATTACAGCCTGCGAAAGATGAAATGAACTTCTTGGTTACTCCTGGTCAGTGCCGAAGAAATACTGCCAGCTGGCAAGAAAATGACAGTATTTTATTTTCTTTTACTACAAACATGTGAGTTGTGAAAAGCAACGGGAATGTGTCCCTGTGCAGCTGTTAAACAAAGGGCTGGTGGGTCAAACGTACTCAGGGACGTGCTTCAGATTGTGATGATGTAAACAAAATCTCCGCTAAAAATCGAAGGGATTTCTTCGCAAACCCTCTTGAATGTGGCAGGAAATCTTCGTGTTTTACTCGTGTGCAACTACAACAAGTAAACAAATAAGTACCTAAGTCAATGTCCAAGAAAACCATCTTCACGTGTGGAATTTTTCTTTAACTGGCTGTTGGGAGAATTCATTTATACACCCGTTGTATCCTTAGCAAAAATATTTTAAAATTAGAACACAGATTTGTTGGAGAACTTGACAATCCTTGACAATCATTATTAAATGAGCATTATACAAATGTGCGTTGATATTTTTAATATGTACCTTAATTGTAATATATATACATAATTGCTTTGATATGGATGTTCATTTGAAGGAATTGAGGAAACTATGAAGGATCGCAGAACAACCAAAGATACATTTGGGCATCTGCTATTGGTAAAGATGAAAGAGTACCTTAAGTGTGAAGCTTTCATACACACGAGAGAAAAAAAACAGTTTTAATGCACTTCATTAAACTGATGGTATGCTTATCAATCGTACATAGCAGAGGATGGTTTCAATACATCAACCTCTGGGTTATGGGCCCAGCACGCTTCCGCTGCGCCACTCGGCTGACAGCTGTTATAATGTGATTCAACACAACTGCTCTATCTTTGCTTTCTAAAAGTGCGCCCGAGATGAAAAGTCTAAACGGTAAACGCAGACGTCACTTTGAGCACTTGGTCTTTTATAGCACAAATCATCACCCGCTGCTCTACATGGGCGTGTCTTCAATATCGTTGAGAACCAAACCTTCTGCTTTCCGAGGCAACTGATTCTTTCGTCGTTAATTCCCAAATCTTCAATGAGAATCAGTGAAACGAAAATCAAACACATGTACACACTCGCGTCCTAACCTGAAAGAAAAATCTACACCCACTTTATAATACTGAAAATGATTCAGGAAGTACAGCAAAGTTCTAAAACCAGCGAATGCATCTGCATACAGTACATAAAATGTCAATTTTTCAAAAGTAAAATCTTCAGCTTTGAAAGATTACCATCCATATATTTTCGTTTTTCTCTTTTTTTTACATAACACGCTTTCGAGAAACAAACTGTCTTTTAATTAAGGTTTCATTAGAAAATGTGTATCTTGGTTTGCCAAGTTAAAATCGGCACATCCCAGTGCGCAAAAGATGTAGAATATACGACTATTGAACGCATACCACACGAGTAACTGTGCTCCGTAACTGGTCTAGAATGAAATTGATTATATGTTTATTATACATAAATGGTTGTAGTTTATTATACGGATAAATTTAGAAGACTACTATACATATATAGTTAAAGGTCTATTATACATCAAAGAAAGATTTTTATAGGTGTAGAAACTAGTAAATAAAGCCAATGATTTATTTTAGAAATTTATTCTTAAAATATACAACTATTCACACCTGAAAAATATGTAGTTCAAATTATACATTATATACAATATTGTAATCAACAAATGTCTAACCATCATAAAAAACACAACTAGTAAACTTCAGTTACAAATTCTAGTAACATGGCAATATATATATATAGTAATGACAAACACAAACTAATTACATGAACACGCTAATATTTAACTCAAAACCACATTTCGAAACTTCTTTATTTCCACGAAAATATTATTAATGTAGCACAAACGCTACTTTCTAATAAAGACAGAAAGAAACTATTTGTTTTGTGTCTCATGGTGATCCTCCTCTCGATACTAATGAAATGTTTAATATGATCCCTCGAGAAAAAAAAGGAGTCAATTTCCGCCTGGAATGATTGATGGCCCATCAAACATTTTGTAATATCCCTGGAAGTTTATACAGTAGAATCCTGGTTCGTGGCTTAAATTCAAGGTAAACAAGACTAAGGAAACGAGTTGGAAACTTGATGTCGAAGTGGGATTTAAATCACCCGGAACATTTCACTACATTGGGCAGTATGTGCTAGGGAGCATTGCTTGACATCCCTTCGATAGCTCAGTTGGTAGAGCGGAGGACTGTAGTGGAGTCAGTAGGGAATCCTTAGGTCGCTGGTTCGATTCCGGCTCGAAGGAAGGTGCTTTTTGTGTACTTTAATCAAAGAGTTAAAAAAGCGAATCTGTTTCATTCAGACATTTATCAAAAGTTCAATAAACGACGAAGTAGAGGTTCCTGTTCCGAATTCAGCCCACGTCTGATTGTCTTGTTTTGGCCAAGATCCGATCTTTGAATTAAGGGACTACTCTGTCTGCTTTGTAATTCAAAAATACATACAAATGTCAAGTTTTTTGTAGATATAAAGGTGTTCTCTGTTTTCAAAGGATAGGTACTTAATTGGCATAATGATTTGGTATTGATTTTGTATCGTTGTATTATGAAGTTTGTGCTTTCTGTGTTTTTATTGTATTGTGAACTTATTTTTTAAACAAATGCTTACAAAGGCAAACACGGCACACATCTGTTTATACCAGTGGTGAATTGTACATTTGTACAAGCTACTGTGCACTTCTGGGAGTATAACAGGTTCGATATAAAGTGGCAAAAATATAAAAGGGGAATATACCCCAGACTGCGTGTAAGCTCTCGTTGTGACTGTTGTTTTATTTTTAGATAAAAATGGCGTACTGTGCACGAAATGTTGCAGAAACACAATTTGATATTTTAATAATTATTATTTTAATAATTTGATCAAATTGAGGCCCAGGATCCAAATCTTCAGTTCTGATTTTTTTAAGTGATATCTTTCCTTCCTGTCGTGGAAGTCACACGATGTGAGCAATTGTTTTTTTTACGTTGCGATCCAAAGATCCTCAGGCGCACTGTAACCAAACCAGGATGGATTCTGCTCGGAGCCGGACTGAGCTCATTCTCACTCCCTGTGCTAAAAACAGAATTAGCTCTTCCCCGAACATCGTCTACAGCTGCTGGATGGTGCTCTGCGTCTTACTGCTCCGGCAATTACTTTGACGAAAGACAGATCACTTGTGCGCTTTTAACCTTCTCGCAGCTACAGCTATAGCCCTGAAAAAAGCATTAGCTTTATCAGTTTTTACATTAATCTATTTTGAATCAAAGTTTGATATTTTTTTATTTTTTATTGCATTTTACATTACAATAATAATAATAATTATTATTATTACGCACACTTATATAGCGCTGTTCTGGATACTCCACTCAATGCGCTTTACAGGTAATGGGGACTCCCCTCCACCACCACCATTCTCCTGAATGATCACAGAGAGTCAGGACCTCGGTTTTACGTCTCAGCCGAAGGACGGCACCTGTTTACAGTTTAGTGTCCCCTTCATTGTACTGGGGTATTAGGACCCGCATGGACCGCAGGGTGTGCGTCAAGCGACAGAAACCAGACGTGTGTCGGGCTCGGCTGCGAGCAGGACAATGACATCACAGGGACAAAGTAGAGGAAATCAAAAGGGTTCTATAAAAGACCTATGTAAGCTGTTGGTTTGCAGTCTGGACTCTAAATCCTCCGATCCGATTTTAAATCTCTCTAATACCTGAGCTGCGGCTTCTTCCGAGTATTTATTCGTATACTTATTATGTGTAAGTGTATAGATGAAACCTTTCATATATTGTTCAGTTTAAATCAAAATGCTTTACTAATACAAGAGAGAAGTATAGTATGAAGGATGTGACAAATCTATGATTTCTTGGAACAAAACGGTTTTTATTTGCATTCGAAATGAAGCGGAATTTTAGCGGGACACACAAACCCTTTGTCCTTTTTAGAGTTTTTAGAGTGAACAGACATAAATGTAGAAAACGTGTTTTTTAGCACTACAATAGCAGGGTCAGTGGCATAATGAATAACGCGTCAGGCCTCGCGTCAGAAAATTATAAGTTGGACTGCCGTCTGGCTTGTTGCGTTTATACCACTTACGTTGTTTTATATAAATGAACTCCACCTGAAAGCTATAGAAAACACTTTGGGTAAGTTGTCTGCAGCCTCATGCGAATTTCGACAACTTACCCAAAACACTGTACTGTCTGGAGATCAGCTCCAGCTCTGAACTCAATTGCAATGAAAAACCATGCGTAACAAAACTGGAGAACAGCTGAACTTGTGTTCAGTTCGGTGATGAGGGATCAGAACTGTCCTTGTTGTAATTAGCACGAACTGCACAGGCTCTGAATCAGACCATGTCAATTAGTCTGATCAATGTAGGACACGTTAATGTAGAATTATTAAAAGGTTTATTAGTTAGTTAGTTCAAGTTTACCCACCTGAACTAATGTAGAATTATTACTTGGTCTGTCTCTTGTTTGTATATAAATGAATGACTCTGACAACTTAATGTTAGCTTTTAATTTAGTTTTACGATGTAGGTCAGGCGTTGACATATGCACGAGTATATGAAATGTCTCACTCCTGATTCAACTCATGTTCTATAGGAGATTGGCGATTCCTCCTGTTTCTCATACAACCATATCAGAACAGAAGCCGTTTCACCCAACTCTGATTCAAGATCGACTTGCATCTTTATCCCTTTTTTGTTCGTGATCATTATTTTCTTTAGTTATGATCAATATTGAACTTTTTCTAAATGAAATGACAATAATCAAACATGCAGGCAGATTTTTGAAAAGTATTCGGAATTGACAGGGTGCCCCTTTGGAACAATCGTCAGAAATTGTGAGAAAATGAAAGTTATGTAAGCTCTCACACAAAGCATTGAAGATTGGAATCTGAGTGTAAAAAAGTTACCCGTCTCCCAATGATAGGCAGGGATACACACCATGACTCGAATAGACTCAGCGAACTTTAACACCTATGATATTACGAGTGCTTTGCACGTGTCGAATTTCAAGAAGGAACTACTACAACAGTTGTGGACATAATTCAATACCACCGGCAAAGTCCAATGCCGGCAACATCTGAGAAAATAATGTTCACTCATGGAATTTGGTCTTTGAATGGCTGGCGGGAAAATTCATTTATACTCCTGTTGCACCCTCAGCTGAAACATGTTAAAATAACAACGCAGATTTGTTGCAGAACCTGACAAGAATTATTGGGTTAGCACTGTATGTATTCTTGTATATTTACTTTAATTTTAATATAAATGTAAACATGCATGCTGTATAAGCTATTGTAATTTTAAAATATGTTAGCTGAGGATGCGAAGGGGGCTATTATACCTTGTGAAACACACAAGGAACTGTAAAAAAGGCTGTTATTTGAATAAAATTGGCGATCACAAGAAAACCACAATTTATGTGGTATTATCATCAATATCCTTCAAAATCTACGTTCAAATGAAGGATTTGAAGAAACTATGAAAAAAGCAACAGTAATAGCAGAGGATTTTGATTTTTGCTCTTCAAGTCAGCAGATCACCGTAGAGTTGCACCCCTACAAACAGCACAAAGGATGAATCCCACCACCTTCATTATTGCTGTGTTTGTGCCAGTGAAAGTAGCGTTTGTGTTATTGAAAGCATCTCGGAAGATGAAGGTGCAGTCACTTCCACATGTCATGATATCATTAGATCTGACGACAAGAGCTGAAGCCCCCCCTAGTCCAAGCCAGCAATGTGAAGATGGGTATGGAGGAAGGTAGCGTGGCTGAGTGGTCTAAGGTACTGGATTTAGGCTCCAGTCTCTCTGGGGGCGTGGGTTTGAATCCCACTGCTGTCAAATATTAATGTTTTAAGACCTGCAATACAATCAGTAAAAGCGCTTTTTGTTAGGCTGCGGGAGGTGTTTAGAGATAGACTTTCTAAAAGACAGGCTTAACATCAAGGCAGAAAAAATATTTTGTTTTCTCAACAGAAATTCTCTTTGGCACGTTCAGCTTTATGTAGGGAACAACGTCTGCCGAGATCACTTTTGAGGCAGTGCACATGATAGTGTACCGGCAAGTACATTTAATATTGGCTGTGGTGGTGAGCTGCTTTTGTCTGTGAAACTTTTAATTCTTCACGCCGAATCGTTGGCAGGGGTAAAGCTTATTAAATCTTTGAACATAGCGCTCCATCAGAAATACTTTGTTCGTGATCAAAAGAGATCAGAGGATTAACTTCATGGATTCACATACCATACCTTACAGGAAAGATTTAAAAGGGGAATTGATTGTGCTTCCTGATGTTGTTCCTGTCGTTTCTTTGGATACAGAGGTGAATGTTCTGCTAGAGTATCCACTGGGTGAGCTTTATCAATCAGCTCGGAGAGGTCATCAGTGCTCTGTCTCTGGAAAATAATCAGCACTGTCGTTTTTCCCTGTGCTGTCTTTTAAAACATATAAGATCACGAGTTTACAGATTTCTCCAAATAACAACTATACATTTTAACCCAGCGGTTAGCATTCCTTCAATCCAATAGTTTTACTCCGGGTAAAAAGCAGCGAAATATATAGAGAGATTATATTCAAATATTTCAACGTTCTTATTGGATTACCTGTATGGAGATATCGCTCAGAATTCCTAATATGATTTTGAGTTCAGTTTTGCTTTACTACTTTCAGAGTCTTTTATTGACCTTGCTGAAGCAGAGAAGTGACATAATCACAAATGCGACTTACCTGTGCTACTGTTTTTGGTTAATAATGATTATTGCAAGGAAAAAAAAACAGCTCCTTGCATTAAGAGCAAGAGCAACCAACACGCTCGCTTGTTGAGTTGGGTTTTTTTTCCGTGGTGCTCTTCCTCAGATGTAAAGTTATTTGGCGAGCAAGGACCTCTGAGAAGGAGCCTGAATCCATCAAGAACTCAGAAATTCTAATATCGCACTACTGTCTTGTGTACAGAGATCTGCTTCTTCCTTTTTGAGTGTTTTGGTGTTTAAGAGCACGCTTCCTACCTCGAATGTTAGTTTCAGGAGATGTGCTACCGGATAAATGATTATCTTGAAAAGGTTTGGGGATGCACTGGCCGGGATTAAAACCCGGCTCAATTATTTGGAAGTCACCTGTACTACCAACACACTTCTAAGAAGCACCCGCACATTTTCGCAATCCTCTCTCTCACCTACAAAGTTATGAAGACACAGACAACCAATGAAAACTAATTTGATTCACCCAAGGCTTCACTCTTCTGTTGTGATGTTGTTTTAATTAGTGTTAGCTGTGATGAGGTATTGTTTCTGTCTCTTAAAGTTTAAGACTCTGCTCCTTTCTTCCTGGTATAGAAAAAAACATGTTCCATCTTTGTTTACAAACACCACTGTAAATTATTTGTCCATCTCTAAAGCCTGTGTGTATTGACAAGGCAATTCAAAAGCACATATTAAATAAGAACACGATCCTTCTTGTTACCATTCCCGTGGTTGGAGCGTTGTTTCGCCCTTTAACGTTCTTCTACAATATTTACAGACGGCTTTATCACTGGAGTTGTGTGCATCGGTCCATGAACATCAACTGTACTGCTGTTTTTCTATGCGTAATTTAATCGCAAGCACTTAAAAGATGCAAAAAGATTTCAAAGAAAACATAATTGAAAGACAGTCGAGTAAGGAGGTAGAAAAACGTTCTCCCCCGTTGAAGAATCAACCACCGTCGCCCATGTGACTGGATATAAAAATAAATTATTCATTTCAATTATTCATGAAGGGTGGATTGTGGTCAGTGAACATATGCACATCTTTAAGTCAGTTCCACCATCTGTGCTATAGGGGATGTAGTTCAGTGGTAGAGTGCGTGCTTTTCATGTATGAAGTTCCGAGTTCAATCCCTGGCATCACCAGATGTCTTACATTATTGTGCTCACATCGCAATCTTCTGTTGAGTGAGAACTCTTTGCTCGTGTTCATAGAGAGACAGGTTTACACATTTAAACTCAGTCACACACGAAGTGCTACAGTGTTGCTCTGCTGTTTTAAATGTACCTCCAAAGCATTTTGTTCTGTTAACTACCAAATGATTTGAACTAATTTTACATCATATTCAGGAAATCCAGAGAAGGTCATCAGACTTTTAGTGGCTGTTGAAGAAAACACCTGTTGAATCTCACCAGGGATTTCTTGAGAGATCATTCAGCAAGCGAGTTAACAGGGGTTAACGTAGAGAGTGGCGGAGGTGGGATGTCAGGGCTTGACGTCACTGCTTTATTCAAAGAGTGGAGGGGTGGGTGTCAGGGCTATATGACAGTGCTTTCCGCAGAGAGTGGTGGGGGTGGGATGTCAGGGCCATATGACACTGCTTTACACAGAGAATGGAGGAGGTGGGATGTCAGGGCCTGAAAACACAGCTTAACGCAGAGAGTGGAGGGGTGGTGTCAGGGCCATACGACACTTCTTTACACAGAGAGTGGTGGGGGTGGGATGTCAGGGCCATATGACACTGCTTTATACAGAGAGTGGCGGGGGTGGGATGTCAGGGCCTGAAGATACTGCTTTACGCAGAGAGTGGCGGAGGTGGGATGTCAGGGCCTGACAACACAGCTTAACGCAGAGAGTGGAGGGGTGGGCGTCAGGGCCATACGACACTTCTTTATGCAGAGAGTGGTGGGGGTGGGATGTCATGGTTATACGACAGTGCTTTCCATTGAGAGTGGTGGGGGTGGGATGTTATGGCCATAAGACACTGCTTTATGCAGAGAGTTGAGGGATTGATGTCAGGGCCATACGACAGTGCTCCACTCAGGCCTCTGCTTGAATTTGTACTCCTCCTCTCTCCCTACCTCTACCTCTATGATATTTGCACTTTCTGGAGAGGCGATTTTCTCCACTTCAGTAGCCCGATTGCGTGGAGAGGGCTGTAGAATGTGGCACCGCCTTTCCTGCTCCGTCCATGACAGGCGTGCTGGTCTCTGGAGAGAGAGCACGGTCCATCAGCGCACTCCAATAAAGGCACTGGAAGCAGCTGAAACGCATTGGCGAAGCTCAGCACTGGGCCGCTGGGCACATCTTACCACCGTTTCCGTAGTGTAGTGGTTATCATGTTCGCCTTGCATGCGAAAAGCCCTCGGTTCGAAACCGGGCGGAAACAGACTGGCTTCTTTTGTCGCATACAAATGGGTTGTACAACTTTTAACTAGCAAATGGAAGAGGGCTGAAGTAAGAGACAAGATGTAAATAGGGTTAACTTAAGTCAGTTCTGCCTGAAAATTAGACTTCTAAGCAACAGGGGTTTATGGCAGGAAAGGGGGTTAACTGATAAGGATTCCAGATGCGAGCAAGGAACCCCCTGGGGGCATAATCTTAAACTGACCATTTGGCCAGGGTCTCTTAACTGGCCAAATACCACGACCCCCCCCTTACCATAACACCGAATGACGTCTGAAGCAGCAAGGAAGGACTATATAACCTAAAAGTTTGTACCGGCACATCGAACAATACTTCGGTTTTGTTGTTTCTTGTGGGAAACAAGACTTCGGCTTTATTGTTCCTTATGTCCGTCATGGCAGTGAACAGGTCCTGGTTACAGGATCTCTAAAAAAGGAAATAAAGACTGAAATCAGATCCGACCCACCATGCTGCCACGGTGACGGTGCACTGCCCAGTGAAAGTGGCAGCCTGTCCCTGGACTGTGGGAAACTGGAGCACCTGGAGGAAACCCCCACAGACCAGGGAGAGAACATGCAAACTCCACACAGACAGCACCCACACCCCAGGTCCAGCACTGTGAAGCATGCCCGACGATGCGGAAGGGCTTTTACAAATGAGTGTGTAACTCACACTGGTGCCCAGGATGGCCTGCTACCGGAACGCAACCTAATTTTCTTAATGCAGTTTGTTCGAAGCGGTTTGCAGGAGCTGGAGGTGAGGACTGAGCTGGGGTCCAGTGTGCAAGTGTGACTACTGATGTCGTGTGTGTGTGTGTGTGTGTGTGTGTGTGTGTGTGTGTGTGTGTGTGTGTGTGTCTGGATCATTGTGAGCGCCGTCAGGTTTGTGTATTTGTTTAAACAAGAGGATGTGTCTGTGCGGGTCTGACTCTGTGTGAGGGTGCAGCTCTAACTGTTCGCGCGCGGGCGTGTCTATCTCTCTACAATGCATGAGGGGCTAAATCTGCCTCTGAGAAACTGACTTTTCAGAAGAAAAATCTATGAAAAGGCACGGCCTGGCCCTCTTCTCTTGCTCCCGACGTATAACACACTGGGGGATGAAGCTGGTGTCTTCAGCTGTAACCCTAGCTATTTATGCAAACAGCTCTTTTATGAAAAGCAGCTCTAGGCCTAGACAAGAGGAACAGATAAAACAAATCTTAGATTTATGGCTTATTCAAAGCAGACTGAGCGCTGCTATACTGTATGTAGGAGCCAGAGATGAAGAATGAGCTATTTAAGGAAATCAGGAGTGTGAGAGAGGGAGTGTGTGTTTTTCCTCCCAATAGAGAAGGCTTGTGGTTCTTTCTGCTTTTCTGCACAGGCTGCCAACATAAGTACGTGTTGGGTTCTTGGTTTGAATGCTCGAGTTGTCAGGCTGGCGTTTTTTGTTCCTATTGGAGCCCATAATTGTGAACAAGGCGCTTGAGGACGTCTCTGTGCAGGTGTGCGTTTGTAATGACGTGTGTGCGCATCTCTGTAGCGGATGTTTCAGTAAAAAAACGCATTTAAAACATTCAACCTTTTCATGTTCCTAATATTCTTTCATTCTTCACAATAATAACTAAGGTTGCTGCTGGAAGAGGTGTTAGTGGGGCCACCAGGGGGAACTCTCACCCTGTGGCCCATGTGGGTCCTAATGCCCCAGTATAGTGACGGGGACACTGGAAAAACTGTAAACAGCTGCCGTCCTTCAGATGAGACGTAAAACCGAGGTCCTGACTCTCTGTGGTCATTAAAAATCCCGGGGTGTTTCTCGAAAAGAGTAGGGGTTTTACCCCAGTGTCCTGGCCAAATTTCCCATTGACCCTTACCAATCATGGCCTCCTAATAACCCCCATTTATGAATTGGCTTCATTACTCTGCTCTCCTCCCCACTCATAGCTGGTGTGTGGGGAGCGTTCTGGTGCACTATGGCTGCCGTCCCATCATCCAGGTGGATGCTGCACATTTGTGGTGGTGGAGGGGAGTCCCCATGTCCTGCAAAGCGCTTTGAGTGGAGTGTCCAGAAAAGCACTATATAAGTGTAAGCAATTATTATTCATTATAATGTAATAAGTCCATTATTTCTCACCCCTCCATTGCAAGGCATACACAACACAAACACCAGGAACAATTATCTCAGAAGTGAATTGCAAATGTATTGAGTTGTGATGCAACTGTAACTTGAACCTAACATGACTGTGGCGTGCATTTTTGAAATTGCATTTTCACAGCTGAAATACAAAATGAAGCTGATCGCAGTCCAAACTCAAGGTATTGTTGTAAAACTAAATATTCAACATGTTTCTACCTGTCCCTTTTCAGCTCACTCAGAAGTCCACAGCCTGCAGCCTGGTGCCTCTCTGTCTCCCCCCTCCACACTGCTGGTCCAGTGGAGGTGCTGTTTGATCCTGCACGATCTGTCCGGAATCGTATAGTCTTACTGAGCAGCGCAGGGCTCCCTGGCCCCAGGTACGAACAGTGAGTGTCAGTGCAGAACAGCTCTCTGACACTCCGCTCCCTCACTCCAGCTGATCAGGGCAACTACACAGTGAGGGACCTTAATGGAAGCAGTATCAGCACTGTGATCGTCACTGTGGGTGGTGAGCAGGTCTACAGTAGGATCACTAGAGGGCTCTATATTCTTGACAGAGTGTGTTCTTATATCATCCTCTGTCCTGATTGTCTTTCAGCTCACAGAGACAATGTCACCCTGCAGCCTGAAGCCTCTCTGTCTGTCCCTCTGTTCACTGGAGAGCCAGTGGAGGTGCTGTTTGATCCTGCAGGAGGTGGAAACTGGACCTCAGTGTGTTCTGTCCAGAACAGCACAGCCAGCTGTGTCCCCCAGTACAGTTTTTTTTTTATTTTTGATGATTAGCCATATGTTGATTACAATATTGTACATAATGTATAATTTGAACTCGATATTTTTCAGGAGTGAATGATTGTATATTTTCAGAATAAATTTCGAAACCAAATTATTGTCCCTCGATCTCTGTCTCTCTCTCGTCCTGCTGTCTGTCTGTCCCTGCCTCTCTGTCTCTCTCTCTTTCAGCCCCGTCTGTCAGTCTGTCTGTCCTTCTCTCTCCTTCCTCTCTCTCTCTCCTTCCGCTCTCTCTCTCGGTTTGTTTGTCCCTCAATCTCAATCTTTCTCTTTGCCTGCTGTCTTTCTGTGCCTTCATCTTTGTGTCTCTCTCTCCTTCCTTTCTGTCTGTCTCTCTGTCTGTCCTGCGTTGTCCCAGCTGGGCCTGTCTCCCCGGCTCTCTGCCTTCAGCTCTGTTCGCCGATGTCCCACCAGCCCGTCTCTCTCTCAGCCTGTCTCTTGACTTGCAGGAGGAAGAGGAGGTGGAGACAGCTCCTCCGGCAGGAGAGAGGAAGAAGGTCAGTGCTGGTCCCACCCTGCCTCCTGTCCTGTCTGTGGTGGAGTTTCGCCATCTTGTCTGTCTTGTCAGCCCTGTCTGTCACTGTCTCTCTCCTCCTCCTCTCTGTGCTGTGGTGTCCAGTCAGTGTGTCTCTCTCCTCCTCCTCTCTGTCCTGTGGTGTCTAGGCAGTGTGTCTCTCTCCTCCTCCTCTTCTCTGTCCTATGGTGTACAGTGGGTCAGTATTAGTGGGCTACACCCAGGCTCACTCACTGCGAGTGTGATCTCAGCAGAGTCTCTGTACTCTTGGGACACTTGACTCACCTGTCTCTCTCTTTCTCTCCCTGTGCTGTCCCTCTCCTGCCCCCTCTCTCCCTACTCGGACTCCAGCTGGAGGAGGTCCAATCACCACCTCCTGTGAGACAGAAGAAAAAGAAAGTGGGTAATGCTCTGATTCTCTCTTTACTCCTGTCCAGTGTCCAGTCAGTGTGTGTGTATGAACCCCTCTCTCTCTCAGTGCAGTGTTCATGTACTGGAGTGTCCAGTCAGTGTGTGTGTATGAACCCCTCTCTCTCTCAGTGCAGTGTTCATGTCCTGGAGTGTCCAGTCCGACTCTTAACGTGACTCTCCTGTCTCTGCTTCAGAAGTGCTGGTGCGTCTTTTTAAAGTCCCTGAGCTGCATGTCGGTGGAGACAGATGATAAGGACGAGCCGATGGAGGCGGCGGAGACCGTGTGTCAGGAGAGGAAGAGCGAGGGAGAGGAGGAGCAGGCTGCCGGGAAGGACAAGAAGAAGAAGAGGAGGTGCAGGTGAGCAGACAGGGGGACGCCGCCCGGTCGTGTCTGTGATTCAAGAAGGAGTCTCCTCTTGCTGTTTGATGTCATGGTGATGTCCGTGTCTGTGTCCCTCACACCTGCAATAACAATATTCTTTCCAGGTTCCTTTCCTGGTTCTGTGCCAGCTAAGATCGGAGTCGCCTTCCCCACCAAGGACTGGACTGGACTGGACTGGACTGGACTGGAGCTGAGGGACACCAGACTGGACTGGACTGGAGCCAAGGGACCCCAGACTGTGCTGGACCGAAGCTGAGGGACCCCAGACTGCACTGGACCGGAGCTGAGAGACACCAGACTGGACTGGACTGGAGCTGAGGGACCCCAGACTGTGCTGGACCGAAGCTGAGGGACCCCAGTCTGTGCTGGACCGAAGCTGAGGGACCCCAGTCTGTGCTGGGCCAAAGCTGAGGGACCCCAGTCTGTGCTGGACCGAAGCTGAGGGACTCCAGACTGTGCTGGACCAAAGCTGAGGGGCCCCAGACTGGACTGGACTGGAGCTGAGGGGCCCCAGGCTGTGCTGGACCGAAGCTGAGGGACCCCAGACTGGACTGGACCAAAGCTAAGGGACCCCAGACTGTGCTGGACTGAAGCTGAGGGACCCCAGTCTGGACCGAAGCTGAGAGACCCCAGTCTGTGCTGGACCGAAGCTGAGGGACCCCAGTCTGGACTGCACTGGAGCTGAGGGACCCCAGTCTGGACCGAAGCTGAGGGACCCCAGTCTGTGCTGGGCCGAAGCTGAGGGACACCAGTCTGGACTGAAGCTGAGGGACCCCAGACTGTGCTGGACCGAAGCTGAGGGACCCCAGTCTGTGCTGGGCCGAAGCTGAGGGACCCCAGACTGTGCTGGACCGAAGCTGAGGGACCCCAGACTGGGCTGCACTGGAGCTGAGGGACACCAGACTGGACTGGACTGCACTGGAGCTGAGGGGCCCCATACTGGACTGGACCAGAGCTGAGGGGCCCCAGACCGGACTGGACCGGAGCTGAGGGACCCCAGATCCCAGTCTGGACTGAAGCTGAGGGACCCCAGTCTGGACTGAAGCTGAGGGACCCCAGACCCCAGTCTGGACTGAAGCTGAGGGACCCCAGACTGGACTGTGGAAAACTTTCACATTATCTCCACCTGAGTCCTCAGATCGTCTGCATGACCTTGTATTATTAAGTATTATTTTAAGGTCCTGTGATGATCGTTAGATGGGGGGGGGGGGGTGTGTCCCTTGACATTAATCTGTATTGTAATTTTTGTTCTTTTGTTAAGCATCATTAAAATGTTTTTTAAAAAAAGCTTTTGGTTTTTTCCCTCCCCCCCCGAAACGAACAAACTCTTTCATCCCGGAGAGTTTGTGGTTGATGGATTGAGGCCGAGAGCCCTCGTTGTCGGCGTGCCACCAGTTAGCGGGGCATCGTGTCCAATACTCCTTGAAACGAGACAGATTTCAAGCCACCTCCGTCTGAAGAGAAGGAAGTTGACCACGAACTCCAGGGTGTCCTAGGAAGCTCTTTAGCCATCGTTTGCCCAGCAGCCATCTCACCCTGCAGCTCCCAGCTAGCAGCCCCCTCCCCACTGGAGCCCAGCAGGTAGAAACCTGGTCAGTACCTGGAGGGGAGACTCCTGGGAAAAACTGAGGTTGCTGCTGGGAGAGGTGTTAGTAGGGCCAGCAGGGGGCGCTCACCCTGCAGTCTGTGTGGGTCCTGATGCCCCAGTATAGTGACGGGGACACTGGACTGTAAACAAGCGCTGTCCTTCGGATGAGACGTCAAACCGAGGTCCTGACTCTCTGTGCTCATTAACAATCCCGGGGTGTTTCTGGAGAGGAGTAGGGGTGTTACCCCAGTGTCCTGGCCTGATTCCCCCCCTGGTCTTGACCCATCATGGCCTCCTTATCACCCCCCCTCTCTGAACTGGCTCCATCCCTCTGCTCTCCTCCCCACTGAGAGCTGCTGTGTGCTGAGCGGACTGGAGCATCATCCACGTGGGGGCTGCACACTGGGGGGGCTGGAGGGGATCCCCCTGACCTGGGAAGAGCTCTGAGTGGAGAGTCCAGACGGATTAATTATTATTATTATTATTCGTGCTGCACTGGGCTTCAGTCCTGGTAGTGAGAGGGGGATCTGTGATCAGTACAGATACTTATGACTGTATAATAATACACGATAGAAATGGAAAACAGGGTAGCGCTGTAGTCTCTTCGAAACGTTTTGAACTGCCAGAAGAAGTTTTCACAACCCGGACTCGTGAAGGTACAGGTCTTCTCCCTTCGTCCGGAGTAAGGTGAGAGGTTATCCCCTCGGGGCGCAGTATCCCCGATGCATCCCCCCACCACCACCCAAAATGACACACACTTCTGTGACGATTGGGAGACCCCGGTTCGATCAGCCCCTGCGGTGTAGGAAACGACCCGCTGGAGAGAACACGCAGACTCCACACAGAAGGGTCACCTCTGCATTTATTCCAACAGCAAAACACCAGAGAGAAACGGGTCTCCGAAAGATGAGCGCACACCGGGAAAAACACTACGGGGTCATTACAAATGGGAATAGGAGTTCTTTTTTTCTTTTCCGGACGTCAGTTGTATCGTGTCCTGGTGATTTCTCCTGTTTCGAACGGAGTTCAATGTCACGTTTCTACTTTATTAGAGAGAGGCACTGAACTTTGGGGAACGTGACATCCACCCAGTATTACTAGTAGGTTGATAAATATAAATGTTCTTTTTCCCCCCGTATGATACCTCGCGAAATATAACGATGGCCAACTCCTTAAGTCGAAATTTAAACCCTTCTCACGCTACAAGACAGTCCGTCAACATCGCCACGGCCCGAAGCGCGACCTTCGGTATGACGTTGGCGGAAGGGGGTAGGGTAAGTACGTCACAGCCGGGGGAAGCCCCTATCACGTGAGAGGGGTGCTGCGGGCGACGAGCCCCCGGGGGCGAAGAGAAGTTGATTTGCTTGGGGTGTGGAAACACTACACGACCGGGCAAGCGAGCCGTTTTTTTTTTTGTTTTGTTTTTTCAGAACATCAGAACAACCGCAGAGATGACCATCGATCCACTCCGGACGTTTCCTTTTTTGTCCTTTTTGGCCTCCAAAATAAAAAAAAAAACTGGGATCCATCGTGGCGTTGCCAAATTAAAACGTCAACCACTTTTCGGGCTTTCGTGCTGTCCATGATGAAACCGTCATGGTTGTGTAAGGATACGTTACGTCACAGACCGGCGGCGCTCGGACGTGAGGAGTGTCGTTACGTTTTTGAAACGGGCACGTCAGACAAGATCTCTGACAAGATCTCTGAAAAACCCAAACCTGTAAGATTCAATTTCAATTCAGTTTTTTTTACATAGCGCCTTTCACAACAAGAATGCCCCAAGGCCCCGAACAAAGGAGTTGTTCCACACCCCCGCCACCCTCTGTGTACAGTAGAGCCCCCTGTACTGACTGGAGGAGCTCACCCAGCTGTGTCTGGAGAGAAGCCGGGGTATCGGCTTCAACCACAGGGCTGGGCGGCTTGTTCCCCACCCCCATCCCCTTCTGTGTACAGAAGAGCCTCCTGTCCTGACTCCAGTAGGAAATGTCACCTGGAGGCAACACACCGGCTTCTTTTAACAGATCACCTCGGGAATCGGGAACAACGGAGCTGTGTGCGGCCGTCTGTACGGAGGGGTTCAGCGCGGGGGGGCTCCGGGCTCGGGTCTGGACCCGGGGGGGGGGGGGGGGGGGCTGTCTGTGTGGAGTCTGCATGTTCTCCCTGTGTTCTTCGGGTCCAAAGACAGGCTTTTGGGCTAATTGGCTTCTGGGAAAACTGGCCCTGGTGTGTGTGTGTCCTATGATGGAGTGCTGTCCTGTCCAGGGTGTGTGAGTGAATGTGTGTTTGTCATGTGATGGACTGGTTCCTGTCCAGGGTGTGTGAGTGTGTGTGTCTGAGTGTCCTGTGAGGGACTGGTGTCCTATCCAGGTTGTGTGTGTGTGTCCTGTGAGGGACTGGTGTCCTGTTCAGGGTGTGTGAGTGTGTGTGTCCTGTGATGGACTGGTGTCCTATCTAGGGTGTGTGTATGTCCTGTGATGGACTGGTGTCCTGTCCAGGGTGTGTGAGTGAGTGTGTGTGTGTCCTGTGATGGACTGGTGTCCTGTCCAGGGTGTGTGAGTGTGTGTGTCTGTGTGTCCTGTGATGGACAGATGGTACCAAGCCTGGACACCCATGAGACACTGGCTTCCTCAGAAGACTCTCACGGAGGGCACACTGTCCCTAACCCGGGTCCAGAAGAAACTACAGTGATCTATAATTCCTGCGCCTCGGAAGGGTTTATGACGTCTATGTCCGGCGCCCGCGCCCGTGGACTGGCGGTTTGGCGTCGCGCTCCGCAGCTCGAGCTTCGGTGCGAGGCAGGGCGGGAGGGAGTCGATGTGGCCTCGGCGCCATCTTTGCTGGTGAGTCAATTGTGACCGTTGCGGTACAATAAACCATCAATAAACCTTTTCCCACCCCGTCCAGTATTTCTGTCGCGGCCCACGTCCCTTACAATCGACAAACTATAAAAAAAACAGTAGCCCTTCGCAACATTACACGCCATTTTTTTATTTTAAACGTCCGCTAGATACGCAGGTGGCTCGATACCTGTCTTATCCTCGCCGGCGTCTTTATACCGGCAAGTGAATTTTATTTGGGGTCCCTCAGAATTGTGACAGAAATGTCAGTGAACCACAATA